>NW_024070187.1:69716640-69726768 GCF_014754425.2 Oryx dammah
GTGTGTGTGTGTGTGTGTGTGTGTGTGTGTGTGTGTGTGTGTGTGTGAAGAACATAGTGTCAGGAGTCAAAAGTCAGGATGTACTGAAAGGTTTTCCCAAAGTTTCAGGAAGACCTTGGAAATCTCATTTTCCAGCCGGATGAGGCTCCCCCTAGCTTCAGCTGTGCAGTGCAGAGGCTCTTTGGGCAATATATTCCGGGGCACTGGGTAGGGCTTTCTGTTTAAATACTGACTTAACTCTGGGACAGTGGCCACCAGTCTGATCATCACACTGCTGACATCTTGTGAGGCTACAGCAAGAATCTCACAGTCCTGAGGGCATGACAGGAAGCCTTGTGGCTCCATTTCAAATACCCAATGAGTCTGGGATGAACAGCCATGAGGGGTGTAGGTTGAGTATTTGTCTGATTGCAGTGATTCTGATAGTTCCTTTACAACTCTGGTTTCAATTGCATGCTATTATGGGCCTTCCCAGGTGGCTCAGTGGGTAAAGAATCCACTTGCAATGCAGAAGAGGCAGGAGACGTGGGTTCAATCTTGGGTATGGAAGATCCCTTGGAGAAGGAAATAGTAACCTGCTCCAGTATTTTTGCCTGGAAAATCTCATGGGCAGAGGAGACGGGTAGGCTATAGTCCATGGGATTGCAGAGAGCCAGTCATGACTGTAGCAAATGAACACAGGCACATGCTAATATATAGCTTGCTGGCCAAGTAATATGCCTTTCAGTTCAGTTCAGTCGCTCAATCATGTCCGACTCTTTGCGACCCCATGAATCGCAGCATGCCAGGCCTCCCTGTCCATCACCATCTCCCGGAGTTCATCCAAACTCACTTCCATCGAGTCAGTGATGCCATCGAGCCATCTCACCCTCTGTCGTCCCCTTCTCCTCCTGCCCTCAATCCCTCCCAGCATCAGAGTCTTTTCCATGAGTCAACTCTTTGCATGAGGTGGCCAAAGTACTGGAGTTTTCAGCTTTAGCATCATTCCTTCCAAAGAAATCCCAGGGCTGATCTCCTTTAGAATGGACTGGTTGGCTCTCCTTGCAGTCCAAGGGACTCTCAAGAGTCTTCTCCAATACCACAGTTCAAAAGCATCAATTCTTCGGTGCTCGGCTTTCTTCACAGTCCAACTTTCACATCCATACATGACCACTGGAAAAACCATAGCCTTGACTAGACAGACCTTTGTTGGCAAAGTAATGTCTCTGCTTTTGAATATGCTGTCTATGTTGGTCATAACTTTTCTTCCAAGGAGTAAGCATCTTTTAATTTCATGGCTGCAGTCACCATCTGCAGTGATTTTGGAGCCCCCAAAATAAAGTCTGACACTGCTTCCACTGTTTCCCTGTGTATTTCCCATGAAGTGATGGGACCAGATGCCATGATCTTAGTTTACTGAATGTTGAGCTTTAAGCCAACTTTTTCACTCTCCTCTTTCACTTTCATCAAGAGGCTTTTTAGTTCCTCTTCACTTTCTGCCATAAGGGTGGTGTCATCTGCATATCTGAGGTGATTGATATTTCTCCTGGCAATCTTGATTCCAGCTTGTGCTTCTTCCAGCCCAGAGTTTCTCATGATGTACTCTGCATAGAAGTTAAATAAGCAGCGTTACAATATACAGCCTTGATGTACTCCTTTTTCCTGTTTGGAACCGGTCTGTTGTTCCATACCCAGTTCTAACTGTTGCTTCCTGACCTGCATACAGGTTTCTCAAGAGGCAGGTCAGGTGGTCTGGTATTCTCATCTCATGAAGAATTTTCCACAGTTTATTGTGATCCACACAGTCAAAGGCTTTGGCATAGTCAAGAAAGCAGAAACAGATGTTTTTCTGGAACTCTCTTGCTTTTTTCCATGATCCAGCGGATGTTGGCAATTTGATCTCCGGTTCTTCTGCCTTTTCTAAAACCAGCTTGAACATCAGGAAGTTCACGGTTCACGTATTGCTGAAGCCTGGCTTGGAGAATTTTGAGCATTACTTTACTAGCATGTGAGATGAGTGCAATTGTGCAGTAGTTTGAGCATTCTTTGGCGTTGCCTTTCTTTGGGATTGGAATGAAAACTGACCTTTTCCAGTCCTGTGGCCACTGCTGAGTCTTCCAAATTTGCTGGCATATTGAGTGCAGCACTTTCACAGCATCATCTTTCAGGATTTCAAATAGCTCAACTGGAATCCATCATCTCCACTAGCTTTGTTCATAGTGATGTTTTCTAAGGCCCACTTGAATTCACATTCCAGCATGTCAGGCTCTAGGTGAGTGATCATACCATCATAATTATCGCGGTCGTGAAGATCTTTTTTATACAGTTCTTCTGTGTATTCTTGCACCTCTTCTTAATATCCTCTGCTTCTGTTAGGTCCATACCATTTCTGTCCTTTATCGAGCCCATCTTTGCATGAAATGCTCCCTTGGTATCTCTAATTTTCTTGAAGAGATCTCTAGTCTTTCCCATTCTGTTCTTTTCCTCTATTTCTTTGCATTGATAGCTGAAGAAAGCTTTCTTATCTCTTCTTGCTATTCTTTGGAACTCTGCATTCAGATGCTTATGTCTTTCCTTTTCTCCTTTGCTTTTCACTTCTCTTCTTTTCACAGCTATTTGTAAGGCCTCCTCAGACAGCCATTTTGCTTTTTTGCATTTCTTTTCCATGGGGATGGTCTTGATCCCTGTCTCCTGTACAATGTCACGAACCTCCATCCATAGTTCATCATATGTTTAATAATTTTTGAATCACCCTTAATTTTCTTAATCAATAGGTATTCACACTCTCCTGTAGGTTTCTGAAGGATTTTGAAATTTGAAAAGAAATTCATACCCTCAAGGAAGTTGGGAACTCCTGTCCTAGGCTCTGTGACTAATCTCTTCCTGTATCTTGCTCACCCAGTGTCTGAACTGACCTGCCATTCAGGTCTAATGTTTGATCCTAGGGAAACTTTACGAAATATGTTCCATCCTGACTGGGGGATAGTTCTCTAGAGCAGTGGGCCATGAGTCCCCAACCTCCTTTTGATTTCTCAGTCCAGGTTACCCTCTAAAGGATTCACCACCAACCACCTGGTCCCATTTCCCATATTTTGATATGGGAACTTGTTTTGGGGGGTGTCTATTTTTTTTTTTTTTTTTTTTGCAAAACCAAAATTTAATTATTTATAACATCAAAATTTCTCTCTATGGCTGCCTGGGTGGCTCAGATGGTAAAGAACTTACCTGGCAGTGAAGGCAAAGACCTGGGTTGGATCCCTGGGTTGGGAAGATTCCCCTGGAGAAGGGAATGGCAACCCACTCCAGTATTCTTCCCTAGAGAATCCCATGGACAGAAGAGTCTGGTGGGCTATAGGCCATGGGGTCACAAAGAGTAGGACATGACTGAGCAACTTTCTTTCTTTTATGATAGAGACGTGTTTTTTTTTTAAGAGAAGAAAATGATTAGCTTTTAAAATTATGACACTATCAGAAAACAATGTCACATCCCAGTCTCACAACCAGCAAAAGCTGAGGAGGAAAAATGACTAAGCCTGGGGTTCTCCAGCCCCTTCCTTCTATGGCTAGCCCGGCCCAGTACGGAGATAACTCTGGGTTATACAGCATGTTTCACCAGCTTCAAGGAGAGCCTCAAATACCTTCCAGCAGACATTCCCTGACATGTCCCTGCCTTTACCCCATCACAGGCCCTGCTCTGGAGGCATGTGGATGCAGACATTCTGGAGATGCCTCTTCTCAGCTCCAGCTGGAGAAGGACATAAACACACATGGTTTTCACAGCCCATGCCAGGATCAAAGAATGTTTGGCCACTAGCACTCTCTTATTTGTGGTTATTTCTTGCTTCTAATTTTGCAGCCCGCACCAAATCCTCCTCCAAGAGGATACTGCCTCGCAAGCTGACAGCTCTCGGGCTTGGGTGCGGGGGATGTTTAAACTCAGCGCACCACCTGCACTCATTCTGAAACTCAATCCAGGTCGTCCAGTGAAAAGCGCACTAAGCAGGGTTTCTCAGAGCAATCCCTGGAACACAACAGAAAAGCCAGTCGGCCCGCCCAACACCTCGTTGGCTGCGTTTCCTGCACCCTCCCTAGCTTTCCTCCTCTTTCCTCTCTGCCTACATGCTTCTTTGTCCTCTTTCTGATGCCGCTGCCACCGAGACCGTCCTTTTTTTGTAGGGGCCTATTGTGTGGGCCAAGTTTTGCCCTGGGGGAGGGCCTCAAGCTGGCTCTGTGGATTCAAAGTGCCGGGGCTGCCGAAGGAAGATTGTCTGACCACAAGCCACCTGGCATCCATCAAAGACAAACAAACATGCTGTGCTTATCACCAAGCTGCCTGGTGTAGCCAAACTGTAAATTAGATCCATAACGGCCTCCTCAGCGGCATCACATGGCCCAGGCACAGACCCTGGTGGCCCTAGGTCTTAACTGCAAGTATGGATACTTGAGTGTCACCCACCTTGGCTTTAGTTTGAGTGTGAACTTTATTTCAAAATATCCTTTAAAGTTGGAATATATGTACACACACATACACAAGACTGATAGCACAAGGCCAAGATATAAACAGTGGTTGCCTTTGCCTGGTGACTGGATCTCTGGGACTTCTTTTCTTTGTATGGTTTTATATTTTCCAAAGTTTCTCCAATGAGGACTTAATCATTTTTATAGTATTGAAAATATGGACAGATACTTTTAATTGAAAATGTTTGAAAATCAAAACATCCTAACTTATGTGCGGATGAGGAGGTGGAAAGCAAGGTGAGCTTAGTTTAAAAGGAGGGCGAATTCTAAAACAGACTTACAGAGATAGAAAATAAACTCGTGGTGACCAAAGCGGGAGGGAAGGGGACAAACAGAAGTATGGGATTAACAGATACTGGCTTCTATATACAAAATAGGTGAGCAACAAGGATATACTATGTAGCACAGAAAATTATAGCCATTATTTTGCAATAACCTGTAATGGAGTATAATCTGCAAAAATACTGAATCACTATACCGTACACCTGAAACTAATATAATATTGTAAATTATACTTCAGCTTTAAAAGAGAAAGGCAAATTCTGATTATATCAGAGCCAAGCACCTGGGTGAGTCAGAACCCAGTTACAGCTCCAGCAAACTTCCCCAGTGGAGCCATCTTTCACCTCAGGTCTGGATCCTGTCACCACTGATGCACTCAGGGTTCCTGCAGAGACAGTGCTGATCTTCTTGTAGGGTTTCAAACCAAGAGGGATGTTGGGGAAGTGCTTTCTCCTACCCATCCCAACCATACCTCTGCCAACTTTACCTGAGGGCACAATAATCCTGGAACCCCAGAGTCAAGGCTAAGAGGCTTGTCAGTTATTTTTGGATATACCCTTAGGCGCTTCCTACTTTTCCTCAGCGGTCTCACAGAGCTGGAGGTAAGGTGGTTTCTCACCTGGTACAGTGCCTCACTCAAATTTATGCAACAGAGCACAGATGTAGGTCAAATCTGTATCCATGTGAATAAAACCACCAGATCCCCTCCCATCCATCACTCCCAGGAGTCTTGTTCACACAGTGAAAAGAGCTGACTCAAAAGTTTGGTTGTTTGGGGAGTTGTATAGATACAATTCTCATCAGAACATCATTCACTTCTACAGGAAAGTACACCAGCCAGACTGATCATATATTACAAGTATATCTGTGATAATATGATTTGAATCTTTCACTTTTAATCTGATTGACTTGGCACTTGACTTGAGACAGGATGGCAAAGCTCTCCCAGGATACTCCATCTCTCAATGTACGCAAAGAGACATGGGATCACCATTCTAAACACATGTTCGATCGGAGAGTTAATTTTCTTTTTTCATTTTATGAATTATTTTGGAGAATTTACTCTATCAAATTTGAGAAAGTTACTTTTGAGCTCTGAGAAAGCAGATCCTGCTTTCTTGTCTGCTGGTTTCCAAAGCAGTTCTGCCAAACTTCTGCACGCAGATACACTGCTGAAAGATAACAGCGACAGAAGTCATGCCATGAAGCTGAGGATCACTGGGGGAAATGTGAGTCCACAGGCCTTCAGATCTGAGGCAGCATTCTCAAATGCTGAAGTCATCTCCTATTCACCCGAGGCCCTCAGATCTGTACATCGATGTATGAAATTGGAGGCTAATATGCAGGTATTGATTTCTCTAAGGGTGAGTGTCAATATTTACAATCCCAAGAGGTGGCAACTGATGGAGGCAAAAACCAAAGTCGAGCTGGCAACTGCCAAGGTCACAGTGAGCAATAATCCTGCTCTTCACAATGCGGGTCAAAGCCTCTGCCTCCAAGTGGTGCCCCATTATTTAGATGAAAAGCAAATACTACATTTGGTCTTCTAGACACTACCAATCTCTATCACCAGGCAATAGCCAGGCAATGTGAAACTCCAGGCAACTTACTAGATGTTTTCTACCACACAAGCTTGGTCAAATTAGTCAGCTCTGGGGACAGGGGCTTTTTCAAACTAATTGCTCAACTCACCTATTCTTCCTCCAGTCCAAAACCTTGTTCCCTCCTCTCCATATATATCAAACTGTCTCTCTGACTAGATCGCAACTCTTAAATCAGATTTCCTTTTTTCCCCTCTCTCCACATCTCCTGCAAACTACTCATTGTGTGTGTGTGCTCAGTTGCTGCGGTCGTGTCTGACTCTTTGCGACCCCAAGGACTGTAGTCTGCCAGGCTCCTCTGTCCATGGGATTCTCTAGGCAAGAATACTGGAGGAGGGTGCCATGCCCTCCTTCAGGGAATTTTCCTGACCCAGAGATCAAACCCACGTCTACGGCCCTGAAGGCAGATTCTTTACCCACTGAGCAACTGAGGAAACCCAAACTACTCATTACAGCAAGGCAATTGCAAGTTTATAGGTCTTTTTCCCTTGGTCAAAGTGGGCTAGCTGAGGTAAACAACCATGCATTATTCCCTGGGAAGTCAAAGTTTGACTACTGGTTAGTGAAATCATCAAAGCTGCTATAGTAATATCTGTTGCAAGGATGGACAAAATTGGAGGTTCATTTTTGCAGTCAGGGTCTTTCAGAAATCAGGTGAAAGCTAGATCATTTCTATATTTAAAGAGCGCGGCCGAGAGGAGCTACCCCATGTCTGAGGTCAGGGGCAGAAGCCAGGAGGACCCCATGCCCAAGGGGCGGCGGCCGAGAGGAGCTACCCCATGTCTGAGGTCAGTGGCAGCAGCTGAGAGTGCCAGGCTGCGACAGCGCAGGAGCAGCTGAGAGGCGCCACCCACGCCCGAGGCCAGGGGCGGCAGCAGGGAGGAGGAGTGACCCCACATCCAAGGAGCGGTGGCTGCGTCGGCGCCAGAGGGCCTAGAGGAGCTATTCCACGTTCATGTCGGGAGGGGCGGTGGTGAGGAGATACCCCTCGTCCAAGGTAAGGAGCAGCAGCTGCGCTTTGCTGGAACAGCCGTGAGGAGATACCCCATGTCCAAGGTAAGAGAAACCCAAGTAAGATGGTAGGTGTTGCAAGAGGGAATCAGAGGGCAGACACAGTGAAACCATAATCACAGAAAACTAGTCAATCTAATCACACTAGGACCACAGCCTTGTCTAACTTAATTAAACTAAGTCATGCCCTATGGGGCCACCCAAGACAGGCGGGTCATAGTGGAGAGGTCTGACAGAATGTGGTCCACTGGAGAAGGGAATGGCAAACCACTTCAGTATTCTTGCCTCGAGAACCCCATGAACAGTATGAAAAGGCAAAATGATAGGATACTGAAAGAGGAACTCCCCAGGTCATTAGGTGCTAAATATGCTACTGGATTTCAGTTGAGAAACAACTCTAGAAATAATGAAAGGATGGAGCCAAAGAAAAAACAATACCCAGTTGTGGATGTGACTGGTGATAGAAGCAAGGTCCGATGCTGTAAAGAGCAATATTGCATAGGAACCTGGAATGTCAGGTCCATGAATCAAGGCAAATTGGAAGTGGTCAAACAGGAGATGGCAAGAGTGAACATCGACATTCTGGGAATCAGAGAACTAAAATGGACTGGAATGGGTGAATTTAACTCAGATGGCCATTATATCTACTACTGCAGGCAGGAATCCCTTAGAAGAAATGGAGAAGCCATCATGGTCAACAAAAGAGTTTGAAATGCAGTACTTGGATGCAATCTCAAAAATGACAGAATTATCTCTGTTCGTCTCCAAGGCAAACCATTCAATATCACAGTAATCCAAGTCTATGCCCCAACCAGTAATGCTGAAGAAGCTGAAGTTGAACGGTTCTATGAAGACCTACAAGACCTTTTAGAACTAACACCCAAAAAAGATGTCCTTTTCATTATAGGGGACTGGAATGCAAAAGTAGGAAGTCAAGAAACACCTGGCGTAACAGGCAAATTTGGCCTTGGAATACAGAATGAAGCAGGGCAAAGACTAATAGAGTTTTGCCAAGAAAATGCACTGGTCATAGCAAATACCCTCTTCCAACAACACAAGAGAAGACTCTACACATGGACCTCACCAGATGGTAAACACCGAAATCAGATTGATTATATTCTTTGCAGCCAAAGATGGAGGAGCTCTATATAGTCAACAAAAACAAGACCAGGAGCTGACTGTGGCTCAGATCATGAACTCCTTATTGCCAAATTCAGACTGAAATTGAAGAAAGTAGGGAAGATCACTAGACCATTCAGGTATGACCTAAATCAAATCCCTTATGATTATACATTGGAAGTGAGAAATAGATTTAAAGAATTATATCTGATAGATAGAGTGCCTGATGAACTATGGAATGAAGTTCGTGACATTGTACAGGAGACAGGAATCAAGACCATCCCCATGGAAAAGAAGTGCAAAAAGCAAAATGGCTGCCTGAGGAAGCCTTACAAATAGCTGTGAAAAGAAGAGAAGTGAAAAGCAAAGGAGAAAAGGAAAGACATAAGCATCTGAATGCAGAGTTCCAAAGAGTAGCAAGAAGAGATAAGAAAGCCTTCCCCAGCGATCAATGCAAAGAAATAGAGGAAAAGAACAGAATGGGAAAGACTAGAGATCTCTTCAAGAAAATTAGAGATACCAAGGGAGCATTTCATGCAAAGATGGGCTCAATAAAGGACAAAAATGGTATGGACCTAACAAAAGCAGAAGATATTAAGAAGAGGTGGCAAGAATACACAGAAGAACTGTATAAAAAAGATCTTCACGACCAAGGTAATCACGATGGTGTGATCACTCACCTAGAGCCTGACATGCTGGAATGTGAATTCAAGTGGGCCTTAGAAAACATCACTATGAACAAAGCTAGTGGAGATGATGGCATTCCAGTTGAGCTATTTGAAATCCTGAAAGATGATGCTGTGAAAGTGCTGCACTCAATATGCCAGCAAGCTTGGAAAACTCAGCAGTGGCCACAGGACTGGAAAAGGTCAGTTTTCATTCCAATCCCAAAGAAAGGCAATGCCAAAGGATGCTCAAACTACTGCGCAATTGCACTCATCTCACACACTAGTAAAGTAATGCTCAAAATTCTCTAAGCCAGGCTTCAGCAATACATGAACCGTGAACTTCCTGATGTTCAAACTGGTTTTAGAAAAGGCAGAGGAATCAGAGATTAAATTGCCAACATCTGCTGGATCATGGAAAAAGCAAGAGAGTTCCAGAAAAACATCTCTTTCTGCTTTCTTGACTATGCCAAAGCCTTTGACTGTGTGGATCACAATAAACTGTGGAAAATTCTTCATGAGATGGGAATACCAGACCACCTGACCTGCCTCTTGAGAAACCTGTATGCAGGTTAGGAAGCAACAGTTAGAACTGGACATGGAACAACAGACTGGTTCCAAATAGGAAAAGGAGAACATCAAGGCTGTATATTGTCACCTTGCTTATTTAAGTTATATGCAGAGTACATCATGAGAAACTCTGGGTTGGAGGAAGCACAAGCTGGAATCAAGATTGCCGGGAGAAATATCAATAATCTCAGATATGCAGATGACACCACCCTTATGGCAGAAAGTGAAGAGGAGCTAAAAAGCCTCTTGATGAAAGTGAAAGAGGAGAGTGAAAAAGTTGGCTTAAAGCTCAACATTCAGAAAATGAAGATCATGGCAACTGGTCCCATCACTTCATGGGAAATAGATGGGGAAACAGTGGAAGCAGTGTCAGACTTTATTTT
>NW_024070187.1:69726778-69766690 GCF_014754425.2 Oryx dammah
GATAACAGATCTGATGCCAATCAGAAGATGCATGAATGTCAGGGGAGACAATGGTAAAACTTTGAGGTAGACTGTTTATATTGGGGGTGGGTGCGTTCCTTCCTCTCTCCTGTTTCAAAACTTCCCCCCATTCTTGGCTATTTTCCCACTTCACATTCCCACTTCTTTCCATTTATTGTGTTACCAATTATTGAGTGCAAACATTTAACATCACAATAAGCATTTAGCATCAAAATAAGATTGTGTACACAGAGATGAAACAGATCAGCAGGATCAAAAACATGTCAGCATCCAAACATGCAGGATGTGTGTCTGTAGCTTGAAGAACATCCTGGAGATGATTGCAGAGCCTTCTTGTAAGCAATGCTGTAACATCAACCCTCTTGATGGCATAGAAGATAACTTTGTGTGGAAAATCAGATTCTAATGACCCTGAGTAGAAAAGTATTATAGAAAAGTCATACTCTGTATGTGAAGAAGTTTTAGGAATACTTTACCTTGTGTAAGATATTTCACTTATGACTTCCCTTTTGCATATGCACAAGAGTTTTATTTGATGAAAGTTTGTGTCTAAATGAGGATTCTTTTAATATGCTTAAAATAAAAATTCAAAGCCTTGATCATAATTTAATTTGCCATTTTCTTAGCAGTATGTAAAATCATGATGCTTGTATTAGTTTACCAAAGTGATAATGAAAGTTGCTCAGTCATGTCCGACTCTTTGCAACGGAATGGACTGTAGCCTGCCAGGTTCCTCAGTCCATGGAATTCTCCAGGCCAGACGACAGGAGTGGGTTGCCATCCCTTTCTCCAGGGGATCTTCCCAACCCAGAGATTGAACCCACGTTTCCCACATTGCAGGAGGATTCTTTACCACCTACACCACCAGAGAAGCCCTGCCAGAGCCACCGTTAACACAGTACCACAAACTGAGCAGTTTAAATAACAGCAATTTGTTTTCTCATAGTTCGGGAAACTGTTAAAGATCAAGATGTTGCCGGGGTTGATTTCTTCCGAGGCCTCTCCACTTGGCTAGTAGATCGCCATCTACTCCCTGTGCTATGGTCTTCTCTCTGTCCTTTCTGTGTCCAGATCCCCTCTTTGTATAAGGACACTCATCGTATTGGATTAGAGTTCATGCTAATGACCTCCTTTTAACTTAATGACCTCCTTAAAGACCTGATTTCCAAATACAGTTTATTTTGAGGTACTGGGGGTTAAGATTTCAATAATGAATTTTAGGAGAACACAATTCAGCTCATGACACTACCTTACAATTGATGGCTTCTTAGTTCAATGAATGTTAGATCACAGACCTCAGAGTATTGTAATAATATTAAATGAGTCCCTGGAGCATGGGAAGCACTATGTGAGCTTTAACTGTTTATTGTTACCTACTTCACAGGGTGGTTGAGAAAGCAAAACAAGATAACACTTGCAAAGTGCTTAGCACCAATCCTAGCACATAGGGAGTGCTCCATCAATGTTGACTTCTATCTCACTATTAATTTTGGAGTTATTATTATTTTTGAAATTATTCTCATACCAGTAAAGAAAAGTTACTGAGAAAAAATTCACCATATGCTTAAAAAATAGTAAATCTTTTTTTTTTTTTTAATCTTGGAACTTAATGATGACATTGAAAACCCTAGTGCACAATTAAGAAAGCAAGAGCTGGTAGCCATGACTTCAGGCATAATGCTTACAAGATTACTTTAATGTGCAAAAGTGTTTTGTAATTACCTAATTGTCTGGCACCATCTCAAGTCCTATTTTTTAACCCCTTCATGTCAAGCCAAAAACATCTCTAGCGGGTGTGACCCACTGATACAAAATGCATTAAGCTTTTATGGCAGAGCCTTGAGACCACCAACAGCATCAAGAGATTAATAATTGGAGTAAGAAAAATTTCTTTTATGAATAATTCAGCCTCTCATTAGAAATTAGAAACTTGAGAGCCCCAGTACTTGGGAGAGTAAACAGAAACCTGCCTTTAATGGGCTGTAATTTTAAATACAAAGAGGATGTTGCCAGTTGTCACTTAGACAAGCTATAAACATACCTCTCAATGAAAAGAAACTCCCTCAAAATGAGATCACTCAATTGAGTCAGGTTTGAGACAAATAATGAGATGAATACATTTCTGATCTAGTTTAACAACTATCTTTGTCATCCTGAACAAGGTGATTAACTTCCTTATAAACTTATGACATTTTTCAGCCACACACATAAATTTTATATCTGAACTAGGCATTCTTCCACCAAGTCATACTTTCAGATTGCTTCTTTATCCCAACGCCCAGAGCTTTTCACTGAACCCACCCTTATCAAAGTATGCCCCAAACCTCTAGAGCTTTCTAATATTATCAACAAGGGTACTCTGCACTAACAAAATAAAACTAATGAAGGTGGTCCTAGGAAGAGTTGTGCATTTTACATCACACCTTTGGTGTGCAAAACTCTAACCTTGGCCACCAAATACAAAGGAATGACTCAAATGATGTAAATTTCCATTCAAGTAGGAGGGAAGGATTTGATCAAGGAAATACAGTACAAGTTTGCAGGTTTCCATCTACAAAAGAATATATAGGTCTGTTGCAGAGACACGTTGTGTTCATCAAGCCCATTTCATGTTCTTCCTGGGGGCACAGCCAACCTCTTCTGCAGTAGGTGGGGCCATGTGACATAGTCCTGGCCAATGAAATGAATGACATTTCCAGGCCTGGCCCTAAAAAAACTCCCAGAGCCATCCGCCACTCTCTCATCTACCATGTGCCACCTGGTTGGTGACGCAAGTCTGGAGACCACAGCGCTCAGGGTAAGTTTGAGAGAAAAGTCCTGAACATGGCAGAGCCACACTCTAGAAGGA
This sequence comes from Oryx dammah, assembly GCF_014754425.2. Classification (NCBI taxonomy): domain Eukaryota; kingdom Metazoa; phylum Chordata; class Mammalia; order Artiodactyla; family Bovidae; genus Oryx; species Oryx dammah. Next base: position 69,729,648 of record NW_024070187.1, read on the forward strand.
GCCTGGATCCTTACCACCCATATTCTACTGTGACATGAATGAGAAATGCACATTCACTGTGTTAAGCACTGAGATTTAGCAGTGATTTCTTGCAGCAGCTGTAGCTTTATTTACCATGAATACTACATATACGGACTTTACTGAAAGGACTATTACAAGGATCAAATTTGTGTGTTTGCTTTTTAAATTTATTCAACAAGTGTTTGTTTCAAGTTCACCATGTAAAAGTTACTCTACTAAGAGCCAACTCCTGAAGCACTCTGATGGTAGAGTTTAAGACTTTGGACTTTGAAATCAAAATAGGGATTTGAATTCTGACTTCTTCATTTATCGGCTGTGTGACCTTGCTCATGTTACTTAATTTCTCTGTACTTTAGCTTTTTCACCTGCAAGATGGGTGCACCTCCCTCACAGGGTTGTCCTGGGAATTAAAAAATCAAGGTATGTAAAATCCTTAGCTCCTTATCTGGTTGACATCATTGTAAAGTCTGGACAAAGCTCCACTTTCCCAAATTAAACATAACATGAATTATGGTGAATCATCAAATTTATAAGTGCATTCTACTTGTGTAACTATGAAACGCAAATCCAGGGACATCTCTGAAAGAGACCAAAGAAAAGTGGTCATAAAGGCAGATTCGCAGCACATGCCCTGGTTAGGACAAAGAGGCACACCCTCTAGCAGTGTGCTTTGAAATCACAGTCTAGTCGAGGAGAAGTAAAAGTGCTGGTAAGGTTACTTGCAGATCTGGAAGAAGAGAGGAAGAAAATGGCAGTTACAGGAGGGCTTCCTTCCCTCGGAACACCCCAGTGATACGTTTCCTTGGCACGCTGGGGCTTTCCCAGTAAGGTGGGTCCATTAAATAAATACATATTTATTTTTCTTTACTTTTGTAAAACCCAGTAATGCAAAGACTTATGTTTATTTAGTATTTTCCTATTTGTTTTCATAGCCAAGACATGTCTGCTGGGTTGGGCAGTTCCTTGAGAAGATCCTATTTCCCTGTCCTGCCCCAGTCAAGAGTTTTTTGGAAGAGAAAACAAAATGCCATTTTAGAGGTATGATTAAATGAGCTGGTATTCAGAGATGCCATTAACTTGGAGAAGGAGAAAAAGCAAAAAAACCTACAAAATAAAACCAAATCAAACTGAATACATTGGCATTGAAGGACCCTCAAGCCTGGAAAAATCTCGTTTAAAAAGTTCGTAGTATATAATGTTTTGTAGGCCCATTGTCCTGGTTTCAATTATCGATAGTTAATTAACATTCCTTTTCTGATGTGAACAAAGGAAATCAAGAAAATGGGAGCTCATGCTCAAACAGGCATTAGGTAACTTGTTTTAGGGGAGAAGCAGAGATCCAAACCAGGGTACAAATCACCCATCTTTGCCTATTCAATGCCTGTGGGTTTTACCAAAAACAAGAGTTTGGGCAAAAATTCTAGGGCAAAGATTCTAAAAATGAGAAGGCAGCAGCTCCCTAAAGAGCTATCCAAGCAAGTAGCTAAATCTATTTTCCACTACAAACTGAAGAGATCACATTGTCCCAGACATCAAAAAAGGTCAGTGTGAACTTTAAAAACCTCCATTTTATTTGCTCAGTAGTTTGCATAAGACAGAGGACAGAGCCATTTGTAAGAAAGGATCACAATTTTGTGACTCTAATCTTAAAGACTGGAGAAAAATAGGAGCTTCCCCTTCTTGGCCCTCCGCCGATGTGATCTGAGGTGCTAGAGCGTCCTGGGCCTTTTTTCTCTGGTGGCGCAGCGAAGAGCCTGAGAACCAGCTGCCCTCAAGGGATTAGAGCCTGCAGTTTCTGAAAAGTCTTTTGAACATTCTTAAGCAAGGTGGACTAGTCAAATTTTCTTTTTAGTGGTCTTTCATTTTAAACAAGACTGTTCTCCCATCCAAGTACTAACCGGGCCTGACCTTGCTTAGCTTCCAAGATCAGATGAGATTGGGCATGTTCAGGGTGATATGGCTGTAGACAACAAGACCTTTCTGAAGAAGGAAAATCTGTCTACTGTTGGAGTCAGAAAATAAGCCTTAACAAATGGAGTTAACTGATTACCTTCAGAAACCCACTTAGCCCAGACTGGGCTCAGGCTAATAAAGAATTTCTTTAGCAGCCCCAGCACCCCCCAGGAGAAAGAGGATGACTCTGTTTTCATCTAATTTCCCCCATATCTACGTTCCATGCCTGGGCTTCCCTGGTGGGTCAGATTGTATGGAATCTGCCTGCAGTGCAGGAGACCTGGGTTTGATCCCTGGGTCAGGAAGATTCCCCAGAGAAGGGAATGGCTACCCAAGCCAGTATTCTTCCTGGAGAATTCCATGGACAGAGGAGCCTGGCATGCTATAGTTCATGGGGTCACAAAGTCAGACATGACTAAATAACTAACACTCATATTCCGTGCCTACATTATGAATATCTGTGACTGTCTTTGAGAAGTTTAGGACTGAACAAGAGAGGGAATTCCCTGGCCATCCAGTGGTTAGGACTCTGAGCTTCCACTGCAGGGCAGCAGGAAGCACAGTTTAATCCTACATGTTGCTCAGGGTGGCCAAAAAAAAAAAAAAAAAAATTCTTAAAATGTTTCACCTTCAAACAAAATAAAACACAAAATTGAGCAAAACCTCAAGAAGGTTACACAGAGATAGGAAAACCCAAAACAAATCCTTGTCAAGGGGAACCTTCCAGGCCTGGAAGTAACTCCCCAAAGGGTCTACCTAGGCACCACTCTTGACTGCTCATGGTACCTGAACTCCAATTTAGGATTGGAACTCAGGAGTGAAAAGCTGGAGAGAGGCAGCACTGCTAGGGTATTGGTCTGTGTGTTCCATGTATGGACTCAATTCAATCTTTACAACAACTCTATGAGGCAGGACAAGTATGACCCAATTTTATAAATTAGGAAATAGGATCAGGGAGTTCGGGTCATTTCCCCAAGGTCACAGAGCTAGTAAGTGGCAGAGCTGGGATTCAAACCCAAGGAGCATGACTCCAGAGTTCATTAACTTAACTACTAATTATACTATTTCTTCTATAATCTTGAACCCTAAAGATAAGAAGGAATAACTTCTGATGTTGGAAATGCAAGCAAATAGGTATTTTTGAGTGGCATACCCTTCTTAGCACTCTTCACCTCTCACTTCACAGGACTCCATTGATTCATATAACAGAGGTCCCAATGTCTGAGATCTAATGCCTGATGATCTGAGGTGAAGATGATGTAATAATAATAGAAATAAAGTACACACTAAATGTAACACATTTGAATCATCCCCAAAACATTCCCCTCCCTGCCCCAGTCCATGGGAAAATTGTCTTCCATGGCACTGGTCCCTGGTGCCAAAAAGGCTGGGGACCGCTGCTATAAGACCCTCCCCAGTAGCTATCCCCAGGTCAGTACGGCTACAAGCAGTTTCTCCTGTGCCTCACAGGACACCATCCCTCAGACATCCTATCCTGGCAGATCAAGCACCATGGGAGGAAGCGGCTCTCAGTCCTTCCAGCCCAGTAAGAGTATTCACATTTTCCAAGATCCCTGATTACAAGCCTGAATAGAAAATTTGGTTTCTGATTCATAAGCATCCTTGTCTTTATGTTTCTACAGAAAGCACTTGTGCTAATAATATGATGCTTAATAATGAGATGTCTATCAAAGGAAGTGAAATGTCAATGGGGAAACAATGATGTTGGACCAAGTCTAAATGTCATGCCTTTTAAAGAGTCTTCACCCAAAAGGGTCCTGCACAAATCACTGGTATTTATTAAAGGTGCTGCAAAGCAGAAATATTTGCTTTTTTTTCTCATTGGTGGTTCTAGGGAACTTTTCCACATTTTAGAAAAGTCCTGGGCCTGAAGGTGCTCAAGCATCAGGCTGGCAGAGCTTGGCAGAGTAACACTGCTGCCAAGTTGAGGACAAATCTATTTGTCCCGCTGTTGCCATTAAAACCTTCATCCCTACATTTAGAACCTGACACGTGCCAAACTGCCCAATTGTTCCTCGCCTGTCATTAAAGTGTGCAGCTAAGCACAGGGTTTGAAATACATTATCACAACTGTCCAAACACAAACCCCAGTGTATTCAAGAGTCCCAGAGAGGATAAGGGTGTGGGACTAAAATGATGTAAATTGGCCAAGACTCAAAATGCCATTTAAAATCAAGCACAGGAAAAAAAAAAAAATGGTGCCTGTGAAAAACACTGGATTGACAAGCATAAAGGCATCAAGGTTTGAGTCGCATGTTTTCTGAGCTCTGCAGAGAGCCTGCCCCCTTTTTGCCTGGTCTATGTGGCTCATTCTGAAGGGACAAAAAGAAAGTTCTGTTTTAGAAGACGCCTGGCCAGAAGTGTGCCAACAGAACAAGACCCTAGCAACGTTGCGTCTGCCCAGCTCTCCACTCCATGAAAACCAATTCAACTCCAGTCAGATCAGTGGGGTTTGGAGGTAATAGGATGAAAAAGGGCTGAAAGGGGCCTCTGGTTACTGCAAAAATAAATAAATAAACATAGTCCTTTTAACTTTCAATGTAATTTTCACAGGGAACCTAAAACAAAGAAGCATTGTGCTCTATAATCTAGCCCACCTGGTAGGGCTATGCCAAGTTATGCTACAGTAACAAGGAAATCTAAAGTAGCAGTGGCATCACACAATAAAGATTTACTTCCCCTCCTACCACTTGTCCATCACAATTCAGCTGGGAGGCTCCACTCATAAATAGTCTTTAGAGACCCAGGCTGATAAAACAGCCAACATCTCCAAAAAGCCAGAGGGGAAAAAAAGCCCTGGAGGGTCTGAGTGGCAGGTAAATGATACGACCTGGAAGTAACACCAATTCAATGGCTAAAAACTCATTAGTCAGAACTACTTACATGGCTCCACCCAAATACAAGAAGGCCAGGACGTACAATCCTACCACTTGCCATGGATGACTATCACTGACACTCTTGATCACATCTCTAAGCATCGAAATTCAAACCTTCTATACATCACAACCTTAATACAGAAGCAGAGCTCACAGGCCCAACCTGGCTACAGAGTTGTTCCAGGCTTGAGGCTGGAAAGCCAAATTGTCTAGATTGCTCTATATAGCCTAAGACTCTTATCTTTGGTTGGCTATCCCACTCTTACTCCAAAAGATATCAGAATCCCTGACTTAGTTATGGAATAATTGATTCCCTTGCTCCTTTTTTTTTTTTTTTGAGTCCTCCAGATTGGAGAGAATTTGGAAACAAACCAAGTATTCTGGAGACTTTCTGGCCCAGGCCCCACTCCATTCTGGGTAGGAGAAAAACAGACCCCTGGAGCTGGGCAGGGAACCTAGGGAATAATTGTCTGACATTGGTTCTGATCCAGAATTACTACTGGAGGTCTGTGAAGTCAGCAATATTTGCCAGCTGCCAGGGAATTCTCCTCTCCCAGGTGTGTGTCTCTATTTTTAGAATGTATGCAGATCTTGTGATCCATAAAACATACATTCAGTTAAAAGGGACCCTGAATTCATCCTATCATTACATATTTTCTCAATCAATAGCTTCTCAAAGTGCTTTCAGTATAATTTCAAGGAGTGGTGAGGAGAGAGTGGTCTGCCAAATTTGGGGGAATGATTTAAAAGACTTAAAGAGGTTCTTGTAGAAACCCCTGCTCTCCAGAAAGGGTACTATGTGAGGGTCTTTTTTTTTTTTTTTTTTTTTGGCATTCTCAGACCCTTTTGGCAAAATTTCTAAGACAAAGGAAAGCCATAGACAAACATTTCGATAATTGATTCTGAAGCTGAAATTTGCCTTCTAGGAGAACTATCACATTGAGGGTGGGGTGAGGTTATAGGGTGGGGAGCATTTTAAGAACGTCAGTCTAGAGCTCTGTGTCAACAAAACCTCTGCTTGCTGGCAGGTCAGTGTAAGTGACATTTGGTCAAGGGGCATCATGAGAAGCGTTAAATCAACAATTGTAGAGCTAGAAAGGGGAGGGGGCGTTGTATACACACACCCTCCAGTGTTCACTGTGATAACTGGCTGCCTGTCATCACTTATTCCAGGTATACCAGAGGAACCTGCCCACAGTTATAAGTGGAGGGAAAAGCACGTGGACGTTAGGATCATGGCAACATCTCAGCTCCCGATTTTCTGTCATGTTAGCATAGGTGATAAACTCAATTGTCCAGCCACTCCCATCTGTGGGGTGACTGCTGATGGTGCAGAGTAGGGAATCAGAACAGCCTCTTTAATCCATCTTGTTCATATACCTAATCAGTGCTCCTGCTCTTCTTGGCAGGATTTTCTGGAAGAGTTGAAGGAGGCGTTACTGAGTCATATGTGCCAGTTGCACACACACCCATCATCTGAGGAAAACCTCCCTGTTGATCGTCTTCCCTCTGAAAGTGGCCGCAGCTCATCACATGAACTTTGCAGAATAAATTAGCCTGCTGTACCCGTCACCAAAGAAAGGCAGAAAGGTTTGTCCCCAAAGTTCAAGGGAGCTCCTCAGCTGTGAGGCCATCTCTGAACTCTATTCCCGAGAGGCAGAACATGCTGGGTAACTCTCAAATCCTCACACTGGGGAAAAATCAAAGGCAGGTAAACCACAGGAGAGCCTGTTGCTTTAGACTAGGCTGCTAGTCACTGCTCCTGAAAGCTCAAACACATGCTATTGTTGGAATCTCTGGGAACCAGAGTGACCCCATAACCAGTAAGACCAAGGAAGTGACTTCCTGCATTACTCTGAGTCCCCAAGTGTCTTTGTAATTAGCTTATATTGGTTAGTATATGTGACTATTCCTTTTGTTTCTCTCTTTGGAGATCTATAGCATTATTTTTGTTATTCAGTTGCTAAGTCATGTTCGACTATTTGCGACCTCATGGACTGCAGCATGGAATGCTTCCTTGCCCTTCACCATATCCCTGAGTTTGCTCAAACTCATGTCCATTGAGTGGCTAATGTCATTCAACCATCTCATCCTCTGTCTCCTTTTCCTCCTGCCTTCAGTCTTTCTTAGTATCAGGGTCTTTTCCAAAGAGTCTTCACATCAGGTGCCCAAATTATGGAGCTTTAGCTTCAGCATCAGTCCTTCCAATGAATATTGAGGGTTGATTTCCTTTAGGATTGATTAGTTTGATCTCCTTGCAGTCCAAGGAATTCTCAAGAGTTTTTTGTAACACCACAGCTCAAAAGCATCTTTTCTTTGATGCTCAGCCTTCTTTACGGTCCAACTCTCACATCCATACATGACTGCTGGAAAAACCTTAGCTTAGACTGTATAGACTTTTGTTGGCAAAGTGATATTTCTGCTTTCTAATATGCTGTCTAGGTTTTTCTTTGCATTTCTTCCAAGGAGCAAGCGTCTTTTTTCATTTCATGGAGGAAGTCATTATCCACAGTGATTTTCAAGCCCAAGAAAATGAAGTCTATCACTATTTCCATTTCCCCCCCATCTATTTGCTCTGAAGTGATGGGACTGGATCCCACGACCTTAGTTTTTTGAATGTTGAGTTTTAAGCAAGCTTGTTCACTCTCTTGTTTCACCTTCATCAAGAGGCTCTTTAGTTCAGGGCTGAGAGGAAGACAAAGACAGAAGGGGCTGGTCTGCAGGACATGAGAAAAGTTCCTGCCGCCATCCTGGGCAAAGCCAGACTTGGGACAGCCCCAGATCCATGGGGCCAGCGAGCTCCAGCTCCCCAGGGAAGCATCTGCCACCGGCCCAAGCAATGGGAGCAGGAGGGCCGAAGGCAGACAGAATGCAGAGAAACGAGCAGATTTCCCTGACGCAAAGAGGCCGCCCCTCTTCCAGAGGCTCCTTGGGAGCAGCTGTAGATGGGGAAGATGCTGCTGAAGGGGGAAATGTCTGGATTTCACTTTCTGTGTTTGGGGTAAACCCAAGGGCCCTTTGGAGTCAAAAAAATTATTGAAGTCAAGGAGGACTGACAGCTGAGGTGACTGTAGCCCGCCTTCGCTCAGCAGGCTGGCTTCTGGGAAGATCAGGACCACAGAGCCCATCGGCCAGTACTTACCGCTGAACGGCCACGATCAATGGTGCGCATCCTCAGAGATGACGCAATGCCGCGGGCCGGGAGGGTAGGTCTGGAGTCCGACTCCGGGAGAGGGCAGGGCCTGCAAGCAGCCTGCAAAGGTGACCAGCATACCAGGAGCTGATGGAGTGAACCCAGATGAAAAGAAAGGACTTAGGAGGGATTGAAGGACAGCAGAGCGTCTCCTTGCCAGTGAAGCAGCTCCTCGAGCAAGGGCGCGGAAGGCCCTGCAGGTGGGACTCGTGAATCTGCTTCTGAACAAAATCCCAAGCTGATTCCAAGGCAGGTGGTGCCCTGAGCCACATTTTGACTGATGAGAGGTTTTATAGGACAGATCTGTGTGTCCTGTGGACATAGGAAAATACATTTTTCAATCTTCAAATGTTTTGGTAAGCTCTTCCAGGTCACTGTATCTTCTTCTGAGGCACAATGGCAAGGAAAGAAAGAAGGGTAAGAAGAAAAAGTACCTCTGTGTAGGTACAGGCAGGGAGTCCTGTCCTAATGGGGTCGCGTGCCAGCCACCTGAGAGAGTGGAGCTCCGTGCTTGAACTCAACCAGAGTCGACTATGGAAACTTCTGTGGGCAGAGTGTTTGCACGCCTGCCAGCTCACACACTCCCATGCAGATCTGACCTTGGTCTTGCTGACTGTGAATCTGTGAAATGAAGATCAGTGTTATAGGGACCTGATCCTCTGCCTTAGAGTCTTGCCCTTACATTATCACTAAGCCTGCCCCATGAGTTGTGACCTCTGTGTTCCTGAAACTGGGGTCTGACTAATTTTTAGGAATCCTAACATCTTTCCTTTGGAGTTTTGTTTTCATGATCATCTAAAGCAAAAGTTTTACTGGTTATAAAAATAACACTTTTCTTTTGGAGTAATGATTCTCATTTGAAAGGTTTCTTCCACAGAATCAAACTTGATTTTTTTTTAAAGTCAGTGTTTTTTTTTAAGTCAGTTTTTTTTAAAGCCAGCGATGGTCTCCACAGATATTAGGAGACCTTCAAATACATTCTCTGGGATCTATATGAATGGCCTTTTCTTTTTTCCATTAAAAGTGAAAACTACCATTTTTGAGAGTTGCAATGGAACAGTAGTTTTAAATATAGGATCTAGAAATGAAATTTTCCTTGGCTTATAATGACGTTAGGTGGAAAATCTCCAAGGTTGAAATACATCATGTGCCAATTCATTTGAATTCAGTTCAATTCAACAACTATTTATTAAGCTGTGGTCTAATGCTATGGTCGGCACAAGGGAATAGAGTGCACTGAAGTTCCTGATGTACTTGGAAGAGAATTATTGTCCAAGAAGCAATGGGAACATTCTCTCTGGAGGGATCAGGAAGAGCTTCTTAGAAGGATGAATTCACCATTATGACCTGCAAAGAGGGAAAAAGAAAGGGGGAGAGGGAGAGAAAGAGAAAGGTAGCCTGAACACGACAGATGCAAGCTACAGCATGAACACAGACACAGCCTGTAACATAGTGTCATTAGTGCACAGGGCTTGAGGTCAGATAGAATGAGAAAGTAGATAAATAGACAAGGACACATGTGCCATGCTGAGGAGCTTGGGCTCATTGGCAGGAGAATTTAACAACTCTTCTAGGTTTTAATGCCTTTCCAGGATCTCTCTCCCTATATGCCTTTATTACTCTGTTTTGTCTGGAAAGTTTGAACACGCTTAAGGGCCGTGTTTTACTGGTCTCACACTCCTAGGTGTAAAGAAGTTTAAAAAAGGAGACATAGTATATATACATAGTATGCATATATATATATATATATATGTATATATATAATCTTAGCAGTGGCATCAGAATTTCATTTGGAGAAAGAAATGAATGTCTTTGTTGGAAAAAATATGTTGATAAAGCCTTGAGATAGATTCCAAATATCTGAGAATTTGTGACTTTAAATATCAGAAGCGGGGAAATACTTTTGCATAATTGGGGAGAGAGAATTTGGGATTTAGGTGCAGGGCTCAGTCCAAAAGAGAGCTATTGAGAAGGAAGGAAAAAGCAATATTTGAAACGGTAGAAGGATTTAAAAAAAAAAAAGCAATATGGGAAATAGTAGAAGACTATCTCCCAACTCAACAAGTCTTGAGAAACATCTTTAAAAATCCATCAGTGCTGTATAAGAGTGGTGTTTTGTGGTGGGATATTAAGGACAGGCTTGAATTTCAGGACAAACTTGAACTGGGGTGTACAATGGAAGGGGCACAGCAGAATGTGTTGTGGAGCCTGAGGAGGCCCTAAATACATAAGCCACTGGGAATGTGCAGGCATCTTGGAAAGGGCCCAGGTTTCCCCAGGCTATGGTTCTGAACTAGATTTGAGGGGTGAACTGGTTAATTTTATGTGTCAACTTGGCTAGGCTGTGGTGCCCCCAGTTATTTGATCAAAAATCAGTCTGGGTGTCATTGTAAAGATCTTTTCAGATTTGATTAGCATTTACAGTCAGGAGACTGTAAGACAGAAACAGTAAGATAGCCTTAGACTGCAAGATAGAAACCCTGCCTAAGTTTCCCACCTGTTGGCCTGCACTGCAGATTTGGACCCAAGACTGCAACATTAACTCTTACCTGAATTTCCAGCCAGCCAGTTTGCCATTTGAATTTCAAATCTGACAGCCCCCAAATCACATGAGCCAATTCCCTAAAAATCTCTGACTCTTGAGAGAGAGAGAGAATCAATTTTATTTCTCTGAAGAACCTTAATCCAAGGGGCCAGGTGACTCCAAATGATATTCAGGTGACACAGCTCTATAGAGGGCAACGGTACATATTTCCAGATCCTGGGCAGGAACAAGCCTTGGTAGAGGAGAAAGGTAGATGGGCTCTAGGTAGTCAAAGACATCCATGATTATCTGCATCAGCTCTGGACTTCTAAATATGGGAGAAAAACAGACCTCTACCTTGTTTATTTCAATCTGGCCAAATTTCCTGCCGCTTGCTGCTGATTGCACCTCTGCCTGAGACTGCCGCAACCTCAGCCACTGATGGGTTAGGCAATGACATTGTTTCCAGATAGGAAAAAGAAGAGTGAGGGGCCTGAAGACCTGACTGAATTCCTCAGCAGGCTTTTTCCAAATAGCAAATTAGCTGAGCTTAAATGATCACATCAATTTGTCACCACCATTGAATACTGGAGAGGTAAATTTCTGTGGGTTAGGATTGAGAGTTTCATGGAGAAGTGCTAGGACATCATCACAAGATGGGAACAGAAGGGGTTAGAGGGTATTTTACACTATAAATGATGGTTTAAAAAATAAAAGCATAGCTTAAAAAAATAGGAAATTCACTCAAAATAGTATGTGCTGTGCTTAGTCGCTCAGTCATGTCTGACTCTTTGTGACCCCATAGACTGTAGCCCACCAGGCTCCTCTGTCCTTGGGGATCCAGTATTCCAGGCAAGAATACTGGAGTGGGTTGCCATGTCCTCCTCCAGGGGATCTTCACAACGCAGGGATTGAACCCAGGTCTCCCTCGTTGCAGGTGGATTCTTTACCAGCTGAGCTACCAGGGAAGCCCTTGAAATAGTATACCTGGATCTATAGTCCAGAAGGTGTTTGGTTTAAACAAAACAGAAATGAGTACTCAGGGGTGTGACCATCATCCTGTTTATAAATAAAGACATGTTCTATTTGTCTCCTCTTATACCTTCAGTTCATTTTTTCTCCTTATTCATGCATTCATTCATTCAATAAACATTTATTAAGTGAATAGGGGCTAGGAACTCAAGGATGAGTAACACAATTCTTGCACTTTAAGAACCCCAAATTTAGTAGTCAGGATAGTGAGCAGATAAATAACCAGATTTGTAAGTGATATTATTGTTGTTGTTGTTCAGTTGCTAAGTCATGTCTGACTCTTCATGACCCCATGGACTGTAGTCCTCCAGGTTCCTCTGTGCATGGGATTTCCCAGGCAAGACAACTGGGTTGGGTTGCCATTTCCTTCTCTAGGGTATCTTCCCAACCCAGGGATCGAACTCCACATCTCCTGTATCGGCAGGCAGATTCTTTACTGCTGAGTTATCAGGGAAGCCCTGTAGTGATATAGAAGAGATAAAAATAAGTCTTGAACCGCAGGGAATGCCCAGAGAATTAAGAATGACTCCATAATGAAGAAGACGTTTGAGCTGGGGTTTGAAGTTTAAATAAGAGCTTTTCAGTAAGAGAAGGAGGGGGACCATTTTCATCTCCTGCATTTGTATGTCTAGAAACATAAATATTAAAGGAGATTTGGCCCATTCCAATGTCAAAGGAGGCTTCTCTGAGGAAATTTCCTTTGGGGTGAGTTGTGGGTGAATAAGAGTTGATGAGGAAGGAAGAAAATTCAGGGGGACCCAAAGATGCAGAGGCCTTGTGGAAGATGAAGAATGACAGGCAAAGAGGGGCAGAAATGGAACTCAGATCATAATGTGGAGAGTGGTGTGAAATAAGACTGGGGACATTTTTAGGGAGACAGGATGATACAGGGATAGACAATGTTAAAGAGGTTTTTCTTTTCTCTTTTTCATAAAAGCAGTGAGAAGTGATTGAAATATTTTCTGTAATGGACCATGTGATCATGTTAACTACTAACAATCTGAAACTCTCAGACTAAATATCTGCAGCTTTTCCCAGGAGCCCTGAGATTCTCAGTTCCCACTGCCAGCATTCTAAAGCCAAGCTATAGGCTCATTGGCCGGACTCACCATCAGTATCAGAATATCATACCATCTCCAGTAGCTACAGAATTCTTCTCCATCAAAACTGGCACACTGGCAAACTTTAATAACTGCCAGGTCTAATTCTGAACAGACATTGCCCTTTAGCCTTGCAAAGGGAGCCCGTTCCCCTCCAGAGGCTGCCCTGTCAGTCTCTGAATGACATCCTATGAAACCAAGTGTTAGACAAAGCACCAGCAAAAGATGCAAATAATAGTAGGAGGCAATAATATCTACACATAATATAATCTCTGAGAAACAGGGTCTAGAGCCCAGCAGATACTGCTGCACTGATGGCTGCATTTTATTCTTACCCTACTGAATATGTCATTTCTCACAGTTAGGATTTCAGTCTGTGACTTGAATTTCCAAGCATGTTGCTTGTACCCTCAGCCATTAGCTTGGAGCAAGGTGAGAATTTTAGCATGCAAAGCAAGGCTTATATATTCAGTGCTGTAGGTAAGGAAGATGCCTTGGATTTTGGCCTAGTCGAGGAGTTGCCTTTATTTTTTCATTAATATCATCTTCCTTATAAGAACATGTTGACACAAACACACACACTGGACACACAAAGAAAATTCTTGAAGGCTTCCCAGTGAGGATCTCTTAAGAAGTAAAGCCCTCAGAAGCACATTTTATCTAAAAAGGCAAAAAGCTGAGCTGGAGGATTAGAGAGAAGAAGGCTAGGGCTAAGGAAAGCTATAGCAGACATGCCATGATTCTTCGGGAACCTCAGATTTTCCTCGAGGGAAAGAAGGACTCAAGGTCAAATGGAAAAGCATGAGAAAAAATGAAATTATGGCTCTGTCTTAAATTGCAAGCAGCTCTTTTAGAAATGCTTTTCTGTACAGTTGGTAAAAGGTAGGGGCAACTAGTTTCTTTTCCACAAACCTGCCTAGAATGTGGAAGTGAATTTTGAAAGCAAACAAAATCCGTTTTATCTTCAAACTTCAAAAGGCTTGAAGTTCTATATTCCTGGCTCTCTTCATATTCAAACTGCTTACCTGGCCTTTGCTTTGCCCTGTGGCAAACAAGCTTCTTGAGCACCAAGGCTAGTTTGTGACATTAAGAAGTGAGCATGTAAACAGCTTAAATGCAGCAAGTGGGTCAGTCTTTTTAAAAGAACTCAGTCTTGTCATCCAATCAAAAGACAAGCAGACTTTTCTGACAACACTGAGAAAGGGTGAATATATGATTTCCTGCCTCTACCACCCACCCCAATCAGAAGACCCACTTTCTCTTCACCTTCCCCATTCTAAGCATTCTTGTTCTTTCTCATTCTCCTTATTCTTAGCAAGCATTTCCCTAGATGCTTTTGCCCAGTGATAGCATTTTGGGATTAAGAATATACCCTGTCAGAGCAGCAGGGGGAACATGGCTTGTTTGCAGGTACAAGTTCTGGCATTTTAGTTATGCTTCTGTTGAGCACCAGCTGTATGTATACAGAGCTGTCTTTTTTCGTTATTGCTGGTTGGGCCCCATGATAGGCGTATGATTTTCCTTCTTGCATCTTTTCTTCACAGAAGGAGTCCTTCTTATCCCAGAGCAATTGTGCTTAGTTTGTATGGCTTGGGTGGAGGTTCCTTCTACCTCCCATTCCACAAGAAAAGTCATGTGGCCTGGCCTTTATGAATTCCAGCAGGTATTCCAAGATTCTTTGCAGTGATTGGCTCAGAGATATGTGGCAATTGTTGACATTTGGAGTTTCTTGACTCTCTTTGATTGCAGCTTTCTGTGCCCTGTTGCAATAAAATTCAGTTAATACAGTAACTGGTGTTCTCTTTTGTTCACAAACAACATTGAGGTTGAAAATGGATGTGCATAAACAAATATTTCCTCATGTTCAATGACTGATTCAGGAAGATTTTTGCTTACAAATGGAAGCTTGACTCAGGTGAGGCCTCCTGGAATGCCACAGGGTTTTAAAAGACAAGTCCTATCGATATAGGTTTACAAAAATAAACTCTATTCTGCCATCCAAAGTACACCTTGTGTGCTAAGTCGCTTCAGTCGTGTCTTAACTCTTTGAGACCCTATGGCCTATAGCCTGCCAGGCTCCTCTGTCTATGGGGATTCTCAAGGCAAGAATACTGGAATGGGTTGCCATGACCTCCTCCAGGGGATCTTCCTGACCCAAGGATAGAACCTGCATCTCTTATGTCTCCTGAATTGGCAGGCAGGTTCTTTACCACTAGCACCATCTGGGAAGCCTGAAGTACACATTATTTGACCTAGTGAAATTTGCACACATGCTATTTGTTTGTGGGGTTGTTTTGCTTGCTTTTCTCAAAAAAACTTTTGCCACTAACAATACAACCCTTAAAACATCCCTCTCTTTGGGTTATAGATGCAATCCCCCTTCCATACAGTTTGGATTATGGAAGACTATTTATGGATCCATGATTTATTAGCGAATCTGCAATGCCAACGTAAAAGCAACGTTTGTGATTTTTCTCTCCCCTTTCAATTTAAAAGGAAAATTGCAATAATATACTTATTTTTGATAGTCCTTTCACATTCATTGCTTAGGTGATATGATGGGGTTAATAATTTGGGGGGAAATGTCTCAGAAATTAGTGAAGTGGTCATAGGTTAAAATGCCTGGGCACAGTTGCTGTGCCATTTTTGATGTACAGCAAAATAGGCATTATTTATTTATTTATTGGCTGGGTCTCTGCTGCCACATGAGCTTTTCTCTAGTTGTGGAAAGAAGGGGCCACTCTCTCTAGTTGCCGTGTGTGGGCTTCCCACAGTGGTGGCCTCTCTCTACAAGGGCTCCAGGGCACGCAGGCGTCAGCAGTTGCAATGCACAGGCTCAATAGTTGTGATTCCCAGGTTCTAGAGCACAGGTGCAGTAATTATGGAGCAGGGGCCCAGGTGCTTGGTGGCATGTGGGACCTTCCTGGAACAGCGATTGAACCCATGTCACCCACATTGGCAGGCAGATTCTTTACCACTGAGCCATCACAAAAGCCCAAGGTACTGTTTTTGTTTAAGAGGAAAGCTTTGTTTTAATTCATGCAATTAACTGAAAAAAAAGTCAAAAGTGAGAAAAAAGTGAAAAGTCATATTTAAATAGTGGTTTGCCCTCTGGGAAACTTGGGATCAAAGATTTTAAAACTACTTAACAGATTTGGAGCAGTATTGGTGTCCTAAGTTTGCTTTCCATTTCCTGGATAGACACTTATTGTGGTGAAAAAAAAGGGAAGAAACTTTTGTTGATGCCCCTGTGTGCAGACTACTGAAGAAGGAGAGAGGCTGCACTGGGTAGAGGCTACCTACTTGATTGCTGAAGCCCATTCCAGTTCTGAGAGTCTGGCTATGAGGCTATGAATTTTCTTTTTACATATATGGCAAGCAACCTTGATTATAATTTGACTTCTCACATAGCTTGCCTTTAGGGAAAAGCTGTGCTGGCCAGAGGACATGAGTATCTCATCTTCTTCGCAGCTAGTATATTACATTCTTGTTAAGAGTACAAGCCCAGGAGTCAGAGACACTTGGGTCCCCATTCTGCCTCTGCTTTTTCACCAGCTATGTGATTCTAAGCAATGTCTACACTTTTGAGCCTCTGTTTTGTCAGTCTATAAAACGAGGACAGTAATGAATGTCTTCCTCACTCAGGTGTGATATAAGTAAATGACATAATACAGGTAAAGTGTTTAGAACATACCTTGGAACATGATTCATTTACTTTTGTTATGCTTCTATCATAAACAAATCAGAAGGCATTCTGATTTAAATATTTCCTTTAAAAGATATTTTTAAAGAAAAATCTCAAACACAGAAGCAGAGAATTGTATAAAGAAGCCTCATGTACCCATTACCCAAAAGTCATCAAATAGTAATGGCCATTTTTGTTTTACTAACGTCCCCGCTCACACCCTTTCTCTGCCACCCACCACCTCCAGCAAATTCCAAACATGAGTAACTTCACCTGAGATTTATGTGCTTCTTGATAAGAGACAGTCATCTGCTGCTGCTGCTGCTGCTGCTAAGTCGCTTCAGTCATGTCCGACTCTGTGCGACCCCATAGATGGCAGCCCACCAGGCTCCCCCGTCCCTGGGATTCTCCAGGCAAAAACACTGGAGTGGGTTGCCATTTCCTTCTCCAATGTATAAAAGTGAAAAGTGAAAGAGAAGTTGCTCAGTCGTGTCCGACTCTTAGCGACCCCGTGGACTGCAGCCCACCAGGCTCCTCCGTCCATGGGATTTTCCAGGCAAGAGTACTGGAGTGGGGTGCCATTGCCTTCTCCGAGTCTTCTTCTAGGGTGCTTCTAAAAGACCACCCTACTCTCACTGTGCTGTCAAGTGAGACCCTGAATCATTGTAGTGAATTTTCCTAGGTGACCTTTTCTAGATGTGTTTCAGAGAACATTTTCCCGCAGTGTGTTCATAGGCTTTATGCCAAAAGATCGGAGTTCTCTGATCGAGAAAATTCTCAAATTGTTGAATTCAAGAATGCCATCTTGCTATATTCTAGGTGCTTTTCAGGTCTTTTAATAGGGTCTTTCACCACAGTCTCTGAAGTGAATCTCAGTCATATATAATTCTGCAACCACCTTTTCCAGAAGCACCTTGGGGAACAAGTGCTCAGGGACACACTCTGACCAACACAGAACAAACACCACTTCATAGCCAGATGGTCTGCTCCAGGTCACAAATTTCCATTTTCTTCAAATTTCTAGAATTGCCTTTTGGTTAGTGCAACTGGAAGCCAAAATCTTAAATTCTAGGACCACACTGTCCCCACTGTTAAAGGCAAAATGGTATAGATTTTTTTTGCCTGTATTGACATATAGAAAAGAAATAGACTTAAAATAGACTGAGAGGTGAGAGAAGCATGAATAGAATTAAACTGAACCTAAAATGCAATGTCTTGATCAGCTTCCAAGATTTGAACTCCTAAGCAGACACAGTCTATATAAGCAGAACCCTGTGAAGTCGAGGTCCTATTTGTTTACACAGTCATTGGACTACTAGCATTAGACTGGAAATTTTATTTAAAGAAGGGGAAAAACAGGAGACTTGGAAGATCTTGGAAAACTACTGAGCCAAAGTGCCCTCTGAGGAATGCCATCAAAAACACACATAATCTGTTTGGTTGTGGAACAACTCTGTTGTCCTGTGTGTCTCTGGGAATGTTGCTTTTCAGCTGATACTAAGATGCTGTCCTCAGGAGAAAGGAAGAAGTTGTGAGGCTACAAGGTGGACACCACTGGAGTTCACCCATGTCCACTTCTCTCCTGCTGGGAACTTGGGAGATTGTACTTCTCCATCCTCTTGCAGTTGAATAGAGCCATTTGACTAGCTCTGGCCAAACATGAGCAGAAGTGTGTTAGTCCTATAGGACGAGTTACTGAGAGCTGTTGGCATGCTTCTCCAGCCTTTTATGTCCTCACCACAGTGATCAGGGTCTCATCTACATATTTCAGATACAAAATGGAGACGCATCTGTCAACCTGAGCAGAACCCTCCATGACCCAAGATAAACACATAGTGTGAATAAGAATAACACTGTGCTGTGTTTAAGCCACAGGGACCTGGGGGTTAATTTGTTAACATGGCATAAGTCATACTTCCTGAGAGAAGATTTCCCAGAGATCTTCTGATTCAATAGTTCTGGGGAGCCACAAGAGGGTCTAGCACTATGTTGAAAGGAAATCTTACCCAGTATTTGCACTCCTGGACATTTACTACAGATAAATGAAAAATTATGTGTACACAAAAGATCATAGCAGCTTTACTTGTCATAAACAAACCTGGAAAAAAGCAAAATGCCCTTGATTAGATGAATGGCTAAATAAACCATTATATCCATGTCTTGGGATACTGTGCTGTGCTGTGTTAAGTCACTTAAGTCATGCTCAACTCTTTGCAATCCTATGAACTATAGCAGGCCAGGCTCCTGTCTATGGGATTCTCCAGGTAAGAATACTGGAATGGGTTGCCATGCACTCCTCCAGGGGATCTTCCTGACCCAGGGATCAAAGCCTCATCTCTCACATCTCAGCATTGGCAGGGGAGTACTTTACCGCTAGCGCCACCTGGGAAGCCCTGATGGAATACTACTCAGCAATGAAGGGCAACTATTGAAACTACTGATGTGGCTTACATGGATCTCAAGAGCATTATGCTGAGTGGAATAAAAAGCCAATATCAAAAGACTATTTTGTGTATGACTCCATATATACAATCTGCTCATAATGACAAAATAATGGAGATTGAGAATACACTAGTTATTGTAAGAGTTTAGAGGTCGTGGTGGAGAGAAGAGTGGGTGGGCAGGACTATAAAGTGATGTAAAGGAAGAGCTCTACGGTGATGAAATAGTTTTGATTGAAGTAGTGATTACTTGAATTTACACATGTAATACAATAAATGTAATACAATACAGAATGAGCAGGGCAAAGGCTAATAGAGTTTTGCCAAGAAAATGCACTGGTCATAGCAAACACCCTCTTCCAACAACATAAGAGAAGACTCTACATATGGACATCACCAGATAGTCAACATGGAAATGAGATTGATTATATTCTTTGCAGCCAAAGATGGAGGAGCTCTATACAGTCAGCAAAAACAAGACCAGGAGCTGACTGTGGCTCAGATCATGAACGCCTTATTGTCAAATTCACACTTAAATTGAAGAAAATAGTGACAACCACTAGGCCATTCAGGTATGACCTAAATCAAATCCCTTATGATTATACAGTGGAAGTGACAAATAGATTTAAGGGACTAGATCTGATAGATAGAGTGCCTGATGAATTATGGAATGAGGTTCGTGACACTGTACAGGAGACAGGGATCAAGACCATCTCCAAGAAAAGGAAATGCAACAAAGCAAAATGGCTGCCTGAGGAGGCCTTACAAATAGCTGTGAAAAGAAGAGAAGTGAAAAGCAAAGGAGAAAAGGAAAGATATAAGCATCTGAATGCAGAGTTCCAGAGAATAGCAAGAAGAGATAAGAAAGCTTTCTTCAGTGATCAATGCAAAGAAATAGAGGAAAAGAACAGAAGGGGAAAGACTGGAGATCTCGTCAAGAAAATTAGAGATACCAAGGGAATATTTCATGCAAAGATGGGCTTAATAAAGGACAGAAATGGTCTGGACCATGGTCTGGACCTAACAGAAGCAGAAGATATTAAGAAGAGGTGACAAGAATACACAGAAGAACTGTACAAAAAAGATCTTCATGACCCAGATAATCATGATGGTGTGATCACTAATCTAGAGCCAGACATCCTGGACTGGGAAGTCAAGTGAGCCTTAGGAGGCATCACTAAGAACAAAGCTAGTGGAGGTGATGGAATTCCAGTTGAGTTATTTCAAATCCTGAAAGATGATGCTGTGAAAGTGCTGCACTCAATATGCCAGCAAATTTGGAACACTCAGCAGTGGCCACAGGACTGGAAATGGTCAGTTTTCATTCCAATCCCAAAGAAAGGCAATGCCAAAGAATGCTCAAACTACTGCACAATTGCACTCATCTCACATGCTAGTAAAGTAATGCTCAAAATTCTTCAAGGTAGGCTTCAACAGTATGTGAACTATGGACTTCCAGATGTTCAAGCTGATTTTAGAAAAGGCAGAGGAACCAGAGATCAAATTGCCAACATCCGCTGGATCATCAAAAAAGCAAGAGAGTTCCAGAAAAACATCTATTTCTGCTTTATTGACTATGTCAAAGCCTTTGACTGTGTGGAACACAACAAACTGTGGAAAATTCTTAAAGAGACGGGAATACCAGACCACCTGACCTGCCTCTTGAGAAATCTGTATGCAGGTCAGGAAGCAACAGTTAGAACTGGACATGGAACAACAGACTGGTTCCAAATAGGAAAAGGAGTGCGTCAAGGCTGTATATTGTCTCCCTGCTTATTTAACTTATATGCAGAGTTCATCATGAGAAACTCTGGGCTGGAGGAAGCACAAGCTGGAATCAAGATTGCTGGGAGAAATATTAATAACCTCAGATATGCAGATGACACCATACTTATGGCAGAATGCAAAGAAGAACTAAAGAGCCTCTTGATGAAAGTGAAAGAGGAGAGGGAAAATGTTCGCTTAAAACTCAACATTCAGAAAACTAAGATCATAGCATCTGGTCCCACCACTTCATGGGAAATAGATGGGGAAACAGTGGAAACAGTGACAGATTTTGGGGGGAGGGGGCGGGGGGCTCCAAAATCACTGCAGATGGTGACTGTAGCCATGAAATTAAAAGATGCTTACTCCTTGGAAGACAAGTTATAACCAACCTACTGCTGCTGCTGCTAAGACACGTCAGTCGTGTCTGACTGTGTGACCCCAGAGACGGCAGCCCACCAGGCTCCCCATCCCTGGGATTCTCCAGGCAAGAACACTGGAGTGGATTGCCACTTCCTTCTCCAATGCATGAAAGTGAAAAGTGAAAGTGAAGTCACTCAGTCATGTCCGACTCTTAGCGACCCCATGGACTATAGCCTACCAGGCTCCTCTGTCCATGGGATTCTCCAGGCAAGAGTGCTGGAGTGGGTTGCCATTGCCTTCTCGTGACCAACCTAGAAAGCATATTAAAAAGCAGAGACCTTACTTTGCCAACAAAGGTCCATCTAGTCAAAGCTATGGTTTTTCCAGTAGTCATGTATGGGTGTGAGAGTGGGACTATAAAGAAAGCTGAGTGCCGAGGAACTGAAGCTTTTGAACTGTGGTGTTGGAGAGTCCCCTGGACTACAAGGAGATCCAACCAGTCCTTCTTAAAGGAAATCAGTCCTGAATATTCATTGGAAGGACTGATGTTGAAGCTGAAACTCCAATACTTTGGCCACCTGATATGAAGAGCTGACTTGTTGGAAAAGACCCTGATACTGGGGAAGATTAAGGGCAGGAGGAGAAGGGGACGACAGAGGATGAGATGGTTGGATGGCATCACCAACTCAATGGACATGAGTTTGAGTAAACTCCGGGAGTTGGTGATGGACAGGGAGGCCTGGCGTGCTGCAGTCCATGGGGTCACAAAGAGTCAGACACAACTGAGAAACCGAACTGAACCAACAACTGAATTCAATGGTATGAAACTGCACACGTATTGTACTAATGTCAATCCTCTGGTTTTGACATTATACTATAGTTATATAAAATACAACCACAGGGAGAAACTGAGTGAAGGGTACAATTTGTCTTTACAATTTCCTGTAAATCTATATTTCACACGAAAAGTTTTAAAAGAAAAAAGGAATCCCGAGATTTCTACCAAGTCCCTTCAACATCTGTTTCCTCTATTTTGGACAACAACTAAACCTCTGCTCAGCTTTTACAGACTTCTGGCTTTGAGTTTTACTCAGCTCCTTGGCATCTTCCACGTGTGTCCAAATCACCCATCCATTTGAAAAGAGTTTGTAAACAGACCTGAGAGTTTGCTCTCTTTGCAGGTACTTCTTTTTCAAGATTTGCCCCTTCCATTTCTAGTCACTCTTGCAGTCCCAAACTGCATCTTCTGACACCTCAAACCAGTAAGACTGTGGTTTTCTGCTTGAATTCTAGCCACCCTGTAGTTCATAGGATGCAAAGTGTTCTCAGAGGAACAACCGAAGAAATGTAGACCTCATCCACTGGGGCTCCTGTATTTCACAAATCAAAACCCCTCCAAATGCCGTCTGCTTCTTCTCAGTGTCCAGTGCCTTCAAATCACTGTTGCTGTTCAGTCACTGCGTTGTGTCTGACTCTTTGTGACCCCATGGACTGCAGCATGCCAGACTTCTTTGTCCTTCACCATCTTCCGGAGTTTGCTTAAACTCATGTCCATTGAGTCGGTAATGCCATCCAACCATCTCATCCTCTCTTGTCCCCTTCTCCTTCTGCCATCAATCTTTCCCTGCGTCAGTGTCTTTTCCAATGAGTTGCCTCTTCACATCAGGTGTCCAAAGTACTGGAGCTTCAGTTTCAGTATCAGTCCTTCCAATGATTATTCAGAATTGATTTCCTTTAGGACTGATCAGTTTGATCTTGCTGTCCAAGGGACTCTCAAGAGTCTTCTCCAACCCTACAGTTTGAAGGCATCAATTCTTTGGCACTCAGCCTTTTTTATTGTCCAGCTCTCACACCCATACGTGACTACTGGAAAAACCATAGCTTTGACTATATGGACCTTTGTAGGCAAAGTAATGGCTCTGCTATTTAACATGCTGTCTAGGTTGATCATAGCTTTTCTTCTAAGGAGAAAGCATCTTTTAATTTCATGGCTGCAATCACGATCCTGTATGTACATATATTTACATATTTAATGATAGTTATATGTACATATACAGATATAAAACACAGAATGCATAAAAGCAAATTGCAAACTTGTAGTAGTATCCTAGTAGTATCCTAGAAGAAGTATCAGAGAAGGCAATGGCAAGCCACTCCAGTACTCTTGCCTAGAAAATCTCATGGATGGAGGAGCCTGGTAGGCTGCAGTCCATGGGGTCGAGAAGAGTCGAACACGACTGAGCGACTTCACTTTCACTTTTCACTTTCATGCATTGGAGAAGGAAATGGCAACCCACTCCAGTGTTCTTGCCTGGAGAATCCCAGGGACGGGGGAGCCTGGTGGGCTGCCATCTCTGGGGTCGCACAGAGTTGGACACGACTGAAGCGACCTAGCAGCAGTAGCAGTAGTATCCTATAGGATGTTTTACAGTTTATAAACCACTTTTCCATTTTATTCACATCACTCCTATGAGTTAAAAGGAATATTATTCCACAATGAATAAGTTTTATGTAATTTACCTCGGGTCTCTTCACCTTGAGACCATTCTTCTTTAGCATTTTATGAGCATTTCATTCTTTGTGTCTTCCATAAACGCTTTGGTTCACGAGAGTTCTCTCATTTTCTGGCTATGTTCCCTCCTCCTCTTCCCATGGGTGTTCTCACTCACTTTCATAATTTTAACCATCTCTTGGGCACTACAAGTCCTAAATTTACATCTCAAGCCATAACCTCCCACTAGATTGGCTCATGCATCTAATTAGACTCTCTACTGGGATACACACAGATAGCTCAAAGAACATATTCAAAATTCAACACTATATCTTCACCTAAGACCTGATTTTCTTTCTGTATTTTCTGTTTCTTGGAATGGCTCTACTATTTTCAGCACTCAAGTTAGAACCATGAAAGTTATTTCTCACCCTTAGATTCAACTGCCCAGCAAGTCTTGTCAATCCTGTACCTCATTTATTTCTTGAGTCCTACCTCCTCTCATCTCCATCTAGCCTCGGCCTTAGTTCAGCATCTTGGGAGTTTTCATCCGGACGATTGCAATAGACTCATAACTGGTCTCCTCATTTCTGATCTTGCTATGGACTGGGCCAGGGGTTACAGGCCCAAGAGGGCAGGTGGCAACCTTGGACTGTGAGGTGAAAGAGGAGCCCATGTGTTTAGTAAGTGATTCTGGCAATGTGGAATGCCCCCAGATTAGAAAGTTAGCACCAGCAAAGATTCATATGCTCCTTATCATCTGGTCTTAGCAGACAGGCTTAATGAGAAGAGAGCCTTGGGGAGATGGTGGGTAGGTAGGCAGACCGCAATTTCTGATGGCTCCTGTCGTCCAGGAAGTCAGCGAGTAGAGAATGAAATAGGTGCAAACAGAAGTGGATAAAGGGGTTCAGTGGATTTCCTGGCTAACTCAATGACTCTGCCTGACGAATGGTAGAAAAGCAGCCCACCCCAGAACTGCTCATCAACAGCAGGCAGAAAGGGCGAGAGGAAAGGTTTTGGCTTAGATTATTTACTGAAGAATTCTCAGTGTCTGTATGTAGTCCAAAAACTTTGGTTTCATGTAAATGTTATATAGTCACTTGTGTTAATCAAACTTCTTTAATATAATCCTGCTTAAGTGTCTGTTGTTGTTGTCCAGTCGCTAAGTTGCACCTGACTCTTTGTAACCCCATGGACTGCAACACACTAGGCCTCCCTGTCCCTCACTATCTCCTGGAGTTTGCCCAAGTTCATGTCCATTGAGTGGGTGATGCCATCCAACCGTCTCATCCTCTGCTGCCCTCTTCTCCTTTTGCCTTCAATCTTTTCCACCATCAGGGTCTTTTCCAATGAGTCCGCT
The DNA here is from genome assembly GCF_014754425.2 of Oryx dammah. Classification (NCBI taxonomy): domain Eukaryota; kingdom Metazoa; phylum Chordata; class Mammalia; order Artiodactyla; family Bovidae; genus Oryx; species Oryx dammah. Next base: position 69,754,472 of record NW_024070187.1, read on the forward strand.
GTGTTTGTTAGAAGTGTTAAGTGTTTGTATTATATTCCAAATAGTCCCAAGAGTACGGTTGGGGGTGAGGAGGGATGCCAAATAACAATGTACCCCACACGACCAGTTATCTTAAAATGTCACATAGCAAATAAAGCAGTTTCCTCACATTGCCACCCAGCACCACCTAAAATGCAAATCTGACAAATCTGCTTAAAATATTTCAGTGACTCCTCATCACAGTTATTAAGCTCAAAATCTTTGAGGTCTATAACTCCCCCACCCCCCACCATGACCTTGCTCCTCCTGTCTTTCAAGCCTTATCTGAATTTTTCCACAGCATTAAGAGTCTTTTCCCATAGTTAACCCCAGATGCTGCACTCGGCTGTTGGTTTCATAGGCATCATTACCTAGTATGATGCATGACTCATGCAAGTGTTTAAGAGAGATTTTCTGAACAATTAATTAAATCAAGGATCAGCAAACATTTTCTGTAAAGGCCCAGAGAATAAATATTTCTGGCTTTGCAAAATTAAAGTCTCTCTTGCAATTACTCAGCTGTGCTAATGTAGCAAGAAAGCAGCTATAGGTCTCTCTCTCTCTCTCTCTCTTTCTCACACACACACACACACATACACACACACATTCACACACACACCACACAAGAGGGCAAAGCAGTGTTCCAATAGAACTTCATTTACAAAACCAGGTACAGAGCTGGATTTAGCCTGCTAACTCCTGAATTAAAGGAATGGGTGGATGAATATGTAAATTGCCTTGGAATCACTTGGTTTTGACCCTCAACCTTCTTTTCTAGGAAGGCAGTCTTCCCCAGTCCTTCAGCACACAAATTCTTCATAACTTCCTAAAGCAAGGTCTAAGTCAAAGGCCTCTCCAAGTGGATGAAGGATAAGATCTGTTTATTTTCTCATCTAGAGGCTTGAATGGAATTATTTTGATACGGTGTCACTTGAAAGGATAATAGTGGCAGCTTCATTAAAGCTGAACTTTACTATCATGTGTATTAAAAACAGGAAAAATCCTTCCTGATATTCAAGGCTGTGATGTACTGAAGCAAATACCCCAGGATTTTCTAACAGCACAGATTCCCATGGAAAATGAACACAAATGGTAACAGGATGAAATGGTAAATTCAAGCATGGTTCAGGTATATGTACCACAGTCATGAGTAAGGCTTCTAAGGTCCCTGGGGGTAGAAATGATTGACTAACTGAGCAATTGAAAAAGTTGTGCCTTCAAAAGAAGTCTCAAGCACTAACTATGACCTTTATTAGCAGTGCATATTAGTCAGTCAGTCGCATCTTTGCAACCCATAGGCTCATTACAACCCCATAGACTTTAGCCCTCTGGGCATCTGTGTCCATGGAGTTCTCTAGGCAAGAGTACTGGAGTGGGTAGACATTCCCTTCTCCAGGGCGTCTTCTCTACCCAGGGGTTGAACCCAGGTCTCCTACATTGCAGGTGAATTCTTTACCGTCTGAGCCACCAGGCAGCTCCTCATAAAGCAGTAGGATGCCTCAAATTATTTAACTCTTCAGGGTCTCAATTTTAATATCTGTAAGTTGTACATAGTAATATCCATATCCCAGGGTTGTTTAGGGGTTACAGGAGATAAATATGTAAAGCCCTGAAGATGGTTCAGGAAACACTATTGATCATTATCTCTGCTGGGTGCTGTGGTGGATGTTTTTAGGTGTCTTGTCTCATGTACCCCCTCATAGCACTGATCTCTGCCCAACACTACTGTATACTTTAATTTGTTTATTTGTTATTGCCTGTCTCCCTTCCCTACTAAAATGTAAGATCCATAAAGACAAAAACCAGTCTGCTTTCTGAACTAAGGCTGAACAGACTCCAGGCTCAGAGCCTAGACCCCTTTCAATTAAAATGTCATTTTAATGACATTTGGTTTTTCATTTGCAATACTTTCTTACTATATTCTTTCAATTATAAAAGTGATACTTAGTTTCTCTTCATGGTTCTAATAAAAGTACCCTTTTAAATTTATTTGATAAATAAATCCAAATTTGCCTATGAATTTATTTAGATTTGTTTTTCAACAGTTTGCTGATTAAAAGAAAAGTATTAGGTAAGTGGTAGTGAAGATGATATGCTCATGACAAAAATATATACATCTATTCCTCAAATAGCTAAACTTGAGGGCTTGCTGGCGCATAAGACCTCAGAGGGTTTTTCCAAGACTGTCACTAACATACGGTACTTTTATAAGTAGTGATCTTACCCTGAGCACAGTGATCCAGAGATACACTCCTGCCTTGGGAGACCAAGTTTTGGGAAAGAAAGAGGCAGCCTGTGACTAGTCTCTGGGCATACTGTCCCTACCCCAACGGGAAAGGCTCCAAGTTTTTGTTTTCTTACTTAATTTTGCTCTCCCGGCAAGTTTCTGGTTAGAAACTTTCTAGTCAGGCCCCAAACATCTTGGAGCCAGACACTAGAAAAATCAAAACAAAACAATAAAAGTGAGGCTTGAAGAAGAAAGCAAACAGCAATGGGAAAGGAGTTTGTCAATATTTCTTCATTTTACAAGGATCAAGTCCCAGGCATGGAGACATTCAAAGGCAGGATTGCATCCTAACACGAGAGGACCCAGACTGTTTCTTCATGACTCTTCTTTTTCTTGTTTCCCTTTCCCAAGCCATTTTTGTTTTCATTTAAAGGAAGAAATTTAATGCATAGTCTGATGAAATCTTTGGGTCTTCTTTCATTTGTTTTCAATTACATCAGAGTAGGGTGGAGGGGGTGAGGGAAAGTACATGTCGATTTCCTCGGCACCATCTTGTTTTCTGTAAACTTCCTAAATCATGATGGCAGCTGTCCTGATGACAAGATTTCATATGCTGGGAGGATGGTCTTCTATACCCATGCTTCTCAAAATTTAGCGAGAGGATTAATCTCCCAGGGGTTTTCTGAATCAGTAGGATGGGAGGCGGCCAGAAGACTCTGCATTCTAACTTGTTCCAGTGCTGCTGGGGATGCCAGCGATGCTGATCCATGGGCCATGCTGGATCCATGAAGTTATATCATCACCATTTACATACAACACAGCATTTACAAGCATCTCCCTGAACTATGCTTGACCTAGATGCTGAACTGACATTCCTTTTCAAACCAGAAACATTCTCTTAGGTCCTGAAAAAATAGAAAGACAAATAAGATTTGATTTCTGCCCTCAAGTAGCTTCCTGATCATGTCTAAGATCAAAGGCAAAGACATAAAATGGTAATTATTATGAGAAAAAGCCCCTGTAATGGGGCATAACATATATACCAAATTCAACTTCAAATGTATACATTACATTCTCTCTCTCTCATGCCCAACATTCTCCGAAATTAAAGTTAGCTCTATTTCATGCATCTAGGACTTGCCTGGACTCTAGATGGTGTATGCAAGGGAGGTAGCAAATCATTCAGACAGACCTTGGCAAGAATGGCAAGAATGTAAAGCATTGAAAAATATTTTAATTTAAATTACCCTTAAAAGTCTCTTCTTTGGAATCTCCAGAAGTGGCATTTCATAAATTGCTGCTGAATTTGGTCACATCCTGAATCCTGTGCTCAATTTTGATGGAATCTGTGTCCTTATGCATTCAGACAGTAGAAAGCAGAATACCAAGGTCCAATATTATGTTCTGCCTTGACATCTGGAGCGATAAGGAGGGCTTTGAACAGCCTTCCTGCAAGTCTCCATCCCCCATCTTCTGCAAATGAGGTTCTCTAGTCAAACAACCCTCGTTATCAAGGAAACCAAGCACAGTTCCCACTTTCCTTGGGTAGTGGGTTTCAGTTCCCTTTCAGGCCAGAGGATTATTCAGACAAGCCAATCACATCCTCCCATGAGAACCAGGGGTCATCTCACCCTCTTGAAACAATGAAGCTTGCCTCACAGTCCTGGTTGTTTGCCCTGTTCCTGAGTTTAGGTCCCTGTGTACTACCCTCTGGGGTGGGTGTCCTCTTTCCCAGGCTATGAAGGTAAGTGGCTGATCTCATTGGCCTGCTGTTGGGTGCTCTGTGTTTGGCCATGCCCATAACCCTAGGGCAGGAATCCCTCCTCACCAATGAGGTGAATAGGAGGCAATTAAAACAATGTATGGTTTGGCTTTGAGTGGGATTTCAGTTTGATGTGTACTGAATGGCATGCTGCTATAGTTTGCCATGCTGAACATGGATTTCAAGCAGTTCTGGCTTCCCTCTATCATCAATATTACCTCACAGGCATTCAGGCTTAGCTAACTCCCAGATGCCTTGGTATTTAAAACTATTTTGATTGGATTTCTATTTCAGTAATCCTTCTACTTACACTAATACTGTTCATTGTCTTACACAAAATTAGAAACATTTTAACCACTCGTATATATTGCAATTTATCCTGAAATCAATTCAGATTGTCTTAAATTCAATACCATAATCATTACTAAAATGCAAACATCATAGAAAAATGTTCATAGCAGCATTACTTGTAATCGTCCTAAGCTGGAAGGTCTGTCAAGACCCAATATCTCAACTCAAATGCCCATCAATGGTAGAACAAATAAATGAACAAAAGTGTAATACTATTCAGCAACAACAAAAAACAAACTATAGCCACATACAACTACTTGGATAAATCCCACAAACCTACTATTGAATTAAAGAAGCCTGACACCAAAGAACACACATATATGGTTACGCTATATAAAAAATTTTAAAGTCAAACTAGTTTGTGGCATTAGAAGTTATAACATGGGCTAACTTTGGGGAATAAGAAGGAGTTAATGATTTGGAGGAGAAATGGGGGAGGGATCATGAAGGAGCATTTAATGTTCAATTTCTTGACCTGGGTCATGGTTTAATAGGTATGTTCACTTTGAAATAGTTCATTGTTTTGAACATATCTTTCTTTCTTTTCTGAAAGTATATTTCAATAAAAAGATAGGCTAATTAGAAAAAAAAAGTATCTTTTCATCCATGGACTGTAGCCCACCAGGCTCCTCTATCCATGGAATTTTCCAGGCAAGAATATTAGAAGGGGCAGCCATTCCCTTCTCAAGGGGATCTTCCCAACCCAGGAATCAAACCCAGGTCTCCTGCATTGTAGGTAGATTCTTTACCATCTGAACCACTAGGGAAGCCTTATTAAGTGTTTATGACATGCTTAAAATGTCAAAAATATATACATCTATTCCTCAAATAGCTAAACTTGAGGGCTTGCTGGTGCATAAGGGTGAGCTTTCTGTGGTAATCAAGACAGCATGGGTGCCTAGAGTATATTATGATAAGAGTTGAACGTTAAAAATTAGTGTTCTGGGTAGTAATCAATAAAATCCACAAGAAAGGTGTTTACAGACTGTCACAGGAATTCACAGGAGGAACAGATCGTTTCTAGCTGGGGGGCTGGGGGAGGTTTCATGGAGGAGATGGCACTAATGCAGGGCCATGAAGGGTAGGTAAGATTTAAATATGGAGACATGGCAGAAGATATTGGAGGGAGAGAAAATGGTACCAATGGGATGAATTTAAGGTGGTGGATGAGGAAGTCAAGTGCTTTAGGCTGGCCGAAGCACAGGAATGCAGTAGGAAGTGATGGGGAAGGTAGCTGAAGTCTTTGAGTATCAGGCTAAAGAGGACAGGCTCTGTCCTGCAGAGTATGGGGTCTTGATGAAGGAGAATTAAACTTAAGGGAGGTAAGGATAGACACAATATGGCCATCAGATCATAGATGGGAAAGCCAGCTAAGGAGAAGCCAGGGAAGGGACTGTGGCTATATCCCAGAGCTGAGGTGTTAAGTATTTGAATCTATGAGTCAACTGGGTGATGGAGAGGAGGGGCTGATTAAGCAACTCAAAGGAGCAAAAGAGTCCAAAAGACCTGATGTTTCAATCGCAGATCCACTACTTACTGATGTATACATGTGGGTACATTTGTTAGTTTGTCCATCTGTAAAATGGGGCTAATATACGGTGGTAGTGAGGATTATGAATATGAATGAAGTACCTTGTACACAGCTCATAAGACAAACTTGATAAATGTGAGTGGTCGTTATAACTATTATGACCATCCCAGCCAGCTTTAACTCAATTTTCTTTGGGTTTGGTCTAAATTAGATTGCTTTCAGCCAGAAGGTAACCATCAGCTTTTAAGGAAGCAATCTCTTTGAAACAATTGAAAATATTTTAAAATTCTTCTCAAATAGAGTATATTTAAAATAAATAAACATCTGTGTATGCACTCACTGGTGCCTCACACATTCCCAGCATTAACCAAGAACTGACACCTTTCTGGAAACTGATGACCATAATCAGCTCTTGAGCTGGTCTGCCATCAAATCTAAACACAGCTTCAAGGTCATGAATCACACCAATGATGGCTCCCGACTCGAAGAGATATTTTTTTGTGAGGACATTTTAATTAATTTATTTATTTAACATCAGACACCACTCTGTCTGACTCAAAATGTGGTTAGCGTCTGTAACAAAATCCGTGTAAATAGGTTTCCCATGAGCCATTGCAAAGATCCTCAGTAACTTCATGCATAATGGAAGCTTATGTAAGTGTGTTGCCTCAGGCGGGCGCCTTCTCAGAGCTCCTGGGGGTTTCTCTTGTGATTTTTGAGTTCTCGGGCCTTAGATGTTTGGGTTCTCTGAGCTGTCATTCCACAGAGATGATTTCAATTCTGGATTTAAAAGCCAGTCCAAAAAAAAAAAAAAAAAAAGGCAGAAAGTGAACATTTATTTTTCCCTTCAGAATTAATTTGTCTGACATGAAACTCACAAAATTGTTGTCAAGAAAATAGACTTTGTTTCACCACATAATCAAGAGTTCACTGTGCTCTAAATGGTATTTTGTGAAAACGAAAACTTTAGACCAAAGGGATCATTTCTAACAAATATATTCTGTTTACAGGGGTTTGTTATCTTACATTTAAAACTTACTTTACGTATTTATAACAGGTAAACAGACTCAAATGTAGTTTAGATTAAATTTGGGTTGATTTTTGAAATATCATGCCTCTTATATGGAAGCTATTTATCTGGTAACCTTATCAAACTAGAATATAAGAGTAATGCCATGACTGTGCACACAATTCTAACCAGCTTGGTTATCTGGAATCCCTTGTTAGAGAAGATTAGAAGCAAGAGTTAGAAGCTAGAATTAGATACTTTGACAATTATCACAATGATAGCTTGACAACCTGCCACAGAGTGAAATAATATAAAATATCTAAAACATAAAAACATGCATGAAAATACAAAACCCATAGTTTGGAGCTATTAAATGTAAAGGTAAATCAACTGCTACTGACCTTCAAACCACATTGAGAAATGTTTCAAGTAGTCATCATATATGCATCGAAAATATTTCCATCCAAAATGTTTTAAATTGATTTCCATCCACTGCTTACAGGGATAATCTTCAGACATTTAAAATGCAAATTTATGTGTATAGTACTTCAAAGTCAATGGATAAAAGAGATGTTGGTATATATTTCTAAAAATGGCAGAAACTATCAGGACAATTAGTTTAAAAAATAAAAACATACTATGACACCTAATAAAGAATTTTTCCTTTTGGGTGAATTTCCAATGTAGGTCCACATGCTGGATTTCAAAAGTGACTCCACAAACTGTTTCTTGGAAAATTGCTTGCAAAAGATGATTTTTAGAAAAAAAACGGCTAAGCGAGTGAAGGCTTAATCACAATACGAATTAGGTTTATTGAAGTCTCTGAAAAGTCCCACAGTAAGGTAATATTCTAATTTTGTTAGACTCTGTACTTCATAACTTATTGGACCAATGAATCTTTTTTTAATGTAAAAATTATTCCTATTTTACAGTATCCATCTTCTGTCAATTGCTCTTTCAGAAATGCTGGTCTCTGGCAATGACTCCCATTTCAGTCAGGGATCCAGCAGGAGACAGATGATACATTCAAAAGGATCTAGCTGAAGTGATTGTAATAAAGGGACTATTCTGAGAGAGGTGGTCAGATCAGAGGTAAGAGAACCAGCAAGAATCCAGGCATTAGCAAATGATAGGAAGCTGTCGTCATCCTAGGGAAGGGCACAGTATAACCAAAGTATGGTGAGCCCTGGAGTGGTGGAAGGGGAGCAGGCTCCAGGAACTGTGGCTAGTGGTATGCTTCCTGGTGTATGTTTAACAACCTACTTTTCAGGGAGAGAAAAAGAAAAAAAACCTATTTGTAATATTTGCTGATTTTCATGGCGTAAATCCTCCTGCCATAGTCAATTTCAAGCTACCGAAGTAAAGTCAGTGAACGTGGAGTTGGGAGGAGAAGCAGAATACACACCTTTACCTGGGATTTCTAACACAGGAACACAATAGTTGTAAGTAGACTCTTGAGAGTCCCTTGCATGGCAAGGAGATCAAACCAGTCAATATTTAAGCTAATCAACCCTGAATATTCATTAGAAGGACTGTTGCTGAAGCTGAAGCACCAATACTTTGGCCACCTAATGCAAAGAGCTGACTCATTGGAAAAAAAAACCCTGATGCTGGGAAAGATTGAGGATAGGAGAAGAATGTGGCAGAGGATGAGATGGTTAGATAGCATCGCCGACTCAATGGATACGAATCTGAGCAAACTCAGGGAGATAGTGAAGGATGTGGAAACCTGGCATACTGCAGTTCAAGAGGTTGCAAAGAGTTGGACTCAACTTAGTGACTGAGTAACAACAACAACAACCTCAAGAGCATCCATAATGAAGAAATAATGGATTTTGAATTTTGAGTATTTAATATTTTTAATGCCATGTATTTCCTATACATTTACCTATTTTTAAAAACTGGCTATGTTTAACAACTAGCTCACAAAATTACTGAACACTTAACAAGCCAGTAACAGCAAACTATTGGCTGTAACCATACATAGAATGGTCACTTATCAAAACCAGAACCATGGGGAAGGATCCTTGAATGAGACCCTGGGCTCTCTGATCTCTAGCCAAAGAGTTGAGAGAACTCTGCATCCACGAGCAGATCCATGAGAAGAAGGCTGCAGGGGTCAGCCTCCTAGTGTACAGGCCAGGGCAGTAGGGGACAGAGAATGGATCTGGGGGATGAAGGCAAAGGGAAAATAACCAGTGGATTCCCAACTGTGTATGTTCAAGACTCGTATACTAGTTTGGACAAGTGCCTTGAAGAGTACACACGGAAGCAAAAATCACTAGATACTATACATGTTTAATGCTGCTCAGGTGATTCTGATATACAGCTAGATTTAAAATAAAGTATTACATGACTATAGGTCTCGGTATTAATGATGCTACAACCATCACAACTGACTGTTTTTCTCTTTCCTTGAACTCAGCTGTTCTTCACTGACTTGTCTATTTGAGAAAATATCCTCCTAGATTATTTTGCCACATCAGGGGTAGTAGTTATAGGGTTCTGGGTGATTCAAGTAAGAGTAGTACCATAGCCAGAATTCAAAGGTTAGAGAGAGGGCTGAGAGGAGCTACACAGGTGATCAGGACCCCACCTAACTGGTAAGCAGGGTACAGTGGTCCTCCTGAGCAGAGGAGACAGAAATCAGAAGTTAGGGCAGTTGAAGTAGCTGAAATCTGCCAAACAGCTCGGGCTGCCATAACAAAACACCAGAGCCTGAAGAGCTTAAACAACAGGAACTTATTTCTCACAGTTCTGGGAGCTTGAGGTCCAAGATCAAGGGGCTGGTCAATTTGGTTCACCAGTGAGGACTCTCTTCCTGGCCTGTAGAAAACTGCCAACAGTGCTCCCCAGAAATCCATTCTCCAGAGCTTGTAAACCACAGCTTGACTGTGTTCATTCAACAAACATTACATGAAGACCTACCAAATGCTGGGCACTTTTTGGCTCTTTTGCTTAAAATCTTTCAGCGGGTTCTTGTTACTGTCCAAGGACACTGGGACATCCAAGGCTATCTCATATGGGATATCACTCTCCTTTCTTGTGTTGGCTGTCCTTCACCATCAGTCCCCTGATTAAGTCACCTCCTGAAAGCTAGTGGTGCTTTGAGTTGGGGTACCAATTTGAGCTCTATCACTTACATGGTCATGTGACTTTGAACACATTTCTTAGCCCCATAAAGCCACAGTTTCTCTATCTATAATAAGAAGTAATAATAGTGTCTGCCTCTTCAGGTTAACTTGAAGATCAAAACTAATCTTGTTCATAAATTACTTAGCCACGTTCCTGACATAGAGGAAAAGTTCATTTCATGATTAAAGTTCATTTTGTTATTGTTATACCATGTGGGGCTCTATGAAGGACAGTTGTGTGTGTGGGTGCCAAGTCGCTCAGTCATGTCCGACTCTTTGAGACCCTATGGGCCACAGCCCACCAGGCTCCTCTGTCCATGGAGTTCTTCAGGTGTGAATACTGGAGTGGGTTGCCATGCCCTCCTCCAGGGGATCGTCCCCACTCAGGGACTGAACTCGTGTCTCTTACATCTTCACTTTGGCAAGTGGGTTCTTTACCACTAGTGCCACCTGGGAAGACAATGAAGGACAGTTAGAGACGTGCAAATATCTGCCTGTCCCCCAAATCTTTCCCCAGTACTGCTTCAAAACCAATACTCTTCAAATATTTGTTCAATATTTAATCTCAGGAGGATGTCTGGTGCTCCCAACCTGTATATATCTCCCTCACTGAAGCAAATACTCAGAGCTGATCAGACCCACTCTTCACAGAAGGCAGTGTATCATCTCTCTAGCAGTGAACTTCTCCGTAGGGATAACTTGTTGCCATCCCACTCAACCCAATCATCCTAGGTCCCAGGGCTTTATGAGTTCCTTGGCAAGGGACAGATACAGAGGAATGTACCATCAGCCTAGAGCCAAGTCAGCATTAACGTTCCATCAAGGAAGCAGTGAGGAGGCCTCCAAAAATCTTTTTTCATAAGGCAGATCTCCAATGACAACTTTCTTTTACCATATTTGGAATGTGAAAGGACATATTTAGAGAAGGGCATGAAGCAAGCAAGGAAGTGTAAGAATGTATTTCCAGACCTTAAACGTTCTCTCTTATGGTAGATACGCAGCTGATGTTCTGGAAGGTCTAGCTGTATCTTGCCTAGAGACAATAGACAGTGGTAGCAACCTATTAATGGAAGATTCAGAGTCTACCACCCCACCTCTGGAATGTCCCTGAGAATCTCCCATAAAAGGATGCCCAGGCAGCTTCACAGCCCAGGCCTTTCTCTGCCGTGTCCTCTGTCTACTATATTCTTCCATGCCCTGTTTTAGTTTCATAGGGTCACCACAAATGAATTACCACAAGCTTGAAGAGTTTAAAACAACAAAATTTGTTGCCTCATAGTTTCGGAGCCTGGAAGTCCAGAATTAAGGTTTCAGTGGGGTTAGGTCTGAATGCAGAGTTCCAAAGAATAGCAAGAAGAGATAAGAAAGCTTTCTTCAGCTATCAATGCAAAGAAATAGAGGAAAACAACAGAATGGGAAAGACTAGAGATCTCTTCAAGAAAATGAGAGATACCAAGGGAACATTTCATGCAAGGATGGACTTGATAAAGGACAGAAATAGTATGGACCTAACAGAAGCAGAAGATATTAAGAAGAGGTGGCAAGAATACACAAAAGAACTGTACAAAAAAGATCTTCACGACCCAGATAATCATGATGATGTGATCACTAATCTAGAGCCAGACATCTTGGAAAGTGAAGTCAAGTGGGCCTTAGAAAGCATCACTACGAACAAAGCTAGTGGAGGTGATGGAATTCCAGTTGAGCTGTTTCAAATCCTGAAAGATGATGCTGTGAAAGTGCTGCACTCAATATGCCAGCAAATTTGGAAAACTCGGCAGTGGCCACAGGACTGGAAAAGGTCAGTTTTCATTCCAATCCCAAAGAAAGGCAATGGAAAAGAATGCTCAAATTACCACACAATTGCACTCATCTCACATGCTAGTAAAGTAATGCTCAAAATTCTCCAAGCCAGGCTTCAGCAATACGTGAATCATGAACTCCCTGATGTTCAAGCTGGTTTTAGAAAAGGCAGAGGAACCAGAGATCAAATTGCCAACATCTGTTGGATCGTGGAAAAAGCAAGAGAGTTCCAGAAAAACATCTCTTTCTGCTTTCTTGACTATGCCAAAGCCTTTGACTGTGTGGAACACAACAAACTGTGGAAATTCTGAAAGAGATGGGAATACCAGACCACCTGACCTGCCTCTTGAGAAATCTGTATGCAGGTCAGGAAGCAACAGTTAG
>NW_024070187.1:69771690-69917431 GCF_014754425.2 Oryx dammah
CTAACTGTTGCTTCCTGACCTGCATACAGATTTCTCAAGAGGCAGGTTAGGTGGTCTGGTATTCCCATCTCTTTCAGAATTTCCACAGTTTATTGTGATCCACACAGTCAAAGGCTTTGGCATAGTCAAGAAAGCAGAAAGAGATGTTTTTCTGGAACTCTCTTGCTTTTTCCATGATCCAGAGGATGTTGGCAATTTGATCTCTGATTCCTCTGCCTTTTCTAAAACCAGCTTGAACATCAGGGAGTTCATGATTCACGTATTGCTGAAGCCTGGCTTGGAGAATTTTGAGCATTGCTTTACTAGCATGTGAGATGAGTGCAATTGTGCAGTAGTTTGAGCATTCTTTTCCATTGCCTTTCTTTGGAATTGGAATGAAAACTGACCTTGTCTAGTCCTGTGGCCACTGTTGAGTTTTCCAAACTTGCTGGCATATTGAGTGCAGCACTTTCACAGCATCATCTTTCAGGATTTGAAACAGCTCAACTGGAATTCCATCACCTCCACTAGCTTTGTTCATAGTGATGCTTTCTAAAGCCCACTTGACTTCACATTCCAAGAGGTCTGGCTCTAGATGACTGATCACATCATCATGATTATCTGGGTCATGAAGATCTTTTTTGTACAGTTCTTCTGTGTATTCTTGCCACCTCTTCTTCTTGCCACATCTTCTGCTTCTGTTAGGTCCATACCATTTCTGTCCTTTATCGAGCCCATCTTTGCATGAAATGTTCCCTTGGTATCTCTCATTTTCTTGAAGAGATCTCTAGTCTTTCCCATTCTGTTGTTTTCCTCTATTTCTTTGCACTGATCGCTGAAGAATGCTTTCTTACATCTTCTTGCTATTCTTTGGAACTCTGCATTCAGATGCTTATATCTTTCCTTTTCTCCTTTGCTTTTCACCTCTCTTCTTTTCACAGCCATTTGTAAGGCCTCCCCAGACAGCCATTTTGCTTTTTTGCATTTCTTTTCCATGGGGATGGTCTTGATCTCTGTCTCCTGTACCATGTCATGAACCTCATTCCATAGTTCATCAGGCACTCTATCTATCAGATCTAGACCGTTAAATCTATTTCTCACTTCCACTGTATAATTATAAGGGATTTGATTTAGGTCATACCTGAATGTTCTAGCAGTTTTCCCTGCTTTCTTTAAGTCTGAATTTGGCAATAAGGAGTTCATGATCTGAGCCACAGTCAGCTCCTGGTCTTGTTTTTGTTGACTGTATAGAGCTTTTCCATCTTTGGCTGCAAAGAATATAATTAATCTGATTTCGGTGTTGACCATCTGGTGAGGTCCATGTGTAGTCTTCTCTTGTGTTGTTGGAAGAGGGGTTTGCTATGACCAGTGCATTTTCTTGGCAAAACTCTATTAGTCTTTGCCCTGCTTCATTCCACATTCCAAGGCCAAATTTGCCTGTTACTCCAGGTGTTTCTTGACTTCCTACTTTTGCATTCCAGTCCCCTATAATGAAAAGGACATCTCTTTTGGGTGTTAGTTCTAAAAGGTCTTGTAGGTCTTCATAAAACCGTTCAACTTCAGTTTCTTCAGCGTTACTGCAGAGTACACCATGGGAAATGCCTGGCTGGATGAAGCACAAGCTGGGATCAAGATTGTCAGGAGAAATATCAGTAACCTCAGATATGCAGATGACATGGCAGAAAGCAAAGAGGAACTAAAGAGCCTCTTGATGAAGGTGAAAGAAGAATGTGTAAAAGCTGGCTTAAAACTCACATTCAAAAAACAAAGATCATGTCATCCAGTCCCATCACTTTATGGCAAATAGATGGTGAAACAATGGAAACAGTTGACAGACTTTATTTTCTTGGGCTCCAAAATCACTGCAGATGGTGAGTACAGCCATGAGATTAAAAGATGCTTGCTCCTTGGAAGAAAAGTTATGACCAACCTAAATAGCGTATTAAAAAACAGAGACATTACTTTGCCTACAAAGGTCCATCTAGTCAAAGCTATGGTTTTTCCAGTAGTCATGTATGGATGTGAGAGTTGGATCATAAAGAAGGCTGAGTTTCGAAGAATTGATGTTTTTGAACTGTGGTGTTGGAGAAGACTCTTGAAAGTCCCTTGGACTTCAAGGAGATAAAACCAGTCCATCCTAAAGGAAATCAGTCCTGAATATTCATTGCAAGGACTGATGCTGAAACTGAAGCTCCAATACTTTGGCCACCTGATATGAAGAGCTGACTCATTGGAAAAGACCCTGATGCTGGGAAATATTGAAAGCAGGAGGAGAAGGGGATGACAGAGGATGAGACAGTTGGGTGGCATCACCAACTCAATGAACATGAGTTTGAGCAAACTCTGGGAGAAGGTGAAGGACTGGGAAGCTGGTATGCTGCAGTCCATGGGGCCTCAAAGAGTCATACACGTCTGAGCAACTGAACGACAAACAACAACAAACTATTGAATAAACTACTTCAATCTCACAATTTGGGAGCTATTCAAATGTTTTAAAGGTGTGAGAGTAGAGATACAAGAGGATTTGTGCTTTACAAAGATCATTGTTGTAGGAGTCTGGAATTTGTAGAGATTTATCTTAGGGATCTAGAACTCTGATTCATCCCATCTTTCACAAATAAGGTTTGGTCTCAATATAAATTATTTCACATCCCTGGAATTCTGAATCCTGAATAATAAAAAGATCAGACAAATCCAAATTTTTTAGATTGAGGGACAGTCTGCAAAATACTTGACCAACACTCCTAAAAACTATCAAGGTCATAAACAAAACAAAACAAAACAAAAGAAGCTTCAGAAAACTGTCAGAGATTAGAGGGAGGTAGGATGACAATGACTATAAGTAATTTGGTATCTTGGTAGAACTCTGGAACAGAAAAAGGATATCAGGGAAAAGTACTGAAATCTGAGTAAACAGTGGAATTTAGTTAACAATAAAGCAGAAACTCCAATACGTTGGGCACCTGATGCGAAGAACTGACTCATTTGAAAAAACCCTGATGTTAGGAATGATTGAAGGTGGGAGGAGAAGTGGACGACAGAGGATGAGATGGTTGGATGGCAACTGACTCAATGGACATGAGTGTCAGTAAGCTCTGGGAGCTGGTGATGGGCAGGAAGGCCTGGCGTACTGCAGCCCATGGGGTTGCAAAGAATCAGACACAACTGAGTGAGTGAACTGAACTGAACTGAAAGCTGCAGTGTTGGTTCCTTAGTAGTGACAAGTAGTAAAGAAAGATGTTAACAGAAGGAGAAACTAGGTAAAGTGTATATGAAAACCCTCTGTACTACCTTTAAATTTTGTAAATCTGAAAGTACTCTAAAATTTCAAAGTTCACTTTTAAAAAGTTTAGGAGATGTATGTAGAGAGTAACATGGAAACTTAATCACCATATGTAAATAAGTAGCCAACAGGAATTTGCTATATGTTTCAGGAAACTCAAACAGGGGCTCTGATTCAATCTAAAGGACTAAGACGGGGAGGAAGATGGGAGGGAGGTTCAAAAAGGAGGGGAAATATGTATACCTATGGCTGATTCATGTTGAAGTTTGACAGAAAACAACAAATTTCTGTAAAGCAATTATCCTTCAATTAAAAACTAAATAAATTTTAAAAAAAGAAATACATCTAAAAAAATTTTAGGGGAAAACTATTCTATTTTACCCTGTATAAATAAAATTTCACTTTTTGTTAAATGACTTATTAAATGCTCTAAACATACTTGACACTTTCTTTAACATTGGAGGATCTTACCTCAAACTCAGGGTCATCATTCTGACTCGCAGGGTCACTTTATGGCAGTGGTCGCAAACCTTTTGGCACCAGGGACCAAGTTTCGTGGAAGACAATTGTCCACTGACCAGGGAGTGGGACATGGCTTGGGATGATTCAAGTGCATTACATTTACTGTTCACTTTATTTCTATTATTATTACTTCAACTCCACCTCAGATCATTGGGCATTAGATCCCAGAGATCCACAACCCCTCATTCATTGGATCCTAAAGAAAGGCAATGCCAAAGAATGCTCAAACTACCACACAATTGCACTCATCTCACACTCTAGTAAAGTAATGCTCAAAATTCTCCAAGCCAGGCTTCAGCAGTATGTGAACCATGAAATTCCAGATGTTCAAGCTAATTTAGAAAAGGCAGAGGAACCAGAGATCAAATTCCCAACATCCATTGGATCATCAAAAAAGCAAGAGAGTTCCAGAAAAACATCTACTTCTGATTTATTGACAATGCCTTTGACTCTGTGGATCACAACAAACTGTGGAAAATTCTTAAAGAGATGGAAATACCAGGCCACCTGACCTGCCTCTTGAAAAATCTGTATGCAGGTCAGGAAGCAGCAGTTAAAACTGGACATGAAACAACAGACTGGTAGCAAATAGGAAAAGGAGTACTTCAAGGCTGTATATTGTCTCCCTGCTTATTTAACTTATATGCAGAGTACATCATGAGAAATGCTGGGCTGGAGGAAGCACAAGCTGGAATCAAGATTGTCATGAGAAATATCAATAACCTCAGACATGTAGATGACACCACCCTTATGGCAGAAAGCGAAGAACTAAACAGCCTCTTGATGAAAGTGAAAGAGGGGAGTGAAAAAGTTGGCTTAAAGCTCAACATTCAGAAAACTAAGATCATGGCATCTGGTCCCATCACTTCATGACAAATAGATGGGGAAACAGTGGAAACAGTGTCAGACTTTATTTTGGGGCTCCAAAATCACTGCAGATGGTGACTGTGGCCATGAAATTAAAAGACGCTTACTCCTTGGAAGAAAAGTTATGACCACCCTAGATAGCATATTAAAAAGCAGAGACATTACTTTGCCAACAAAGGTCCATCTAGTCAAGGCTATGGTTTTTTCAGTAGTCACTTATGGATGTGAGAGTTGGACTATAAACAAAGCTGAGTGCTGAGGAATTGATGCTTTTGAACTGTGGTGTTGGATAAGACTCTTGAGAGTCCCTTGGACTGCAAGGAGATCCAATCAGTCCACCCTAAAGGAAATCAGTCCTGAATATTCATTGGAAGGACTTATGTTGAAACTGAAATTCCAATGCTTTGGCCACCTGATGTGAAGAACTGACTCATTTAAAAAGTCCCTGATGCTGGGAAAGATTGAGGGTGGGAGGAGAAGGGGATGACAGAGGATGAGGTGGTTGGATGGCATCACTGACTCAATGGACATGAGTTTGAGTAAGCTCCAGGAGTTGGTGATGGGCAGGGAGGCCTGGCATGTTGCAGTCTATGGGGTCACAAAGAGTCAGACACGACTGAGCAACTGAAGTAAACTGAACTGGTAACCATGGTGTGATGCAGAGATCTCTAAATTCTTGAATTTCAAAGACCAGTGAAAGTTCATATAAAATCCAGGAATCTATCAGTGTTACAAATTATTTGTTTCATCAAATAAGTAAAGTAACTTTTTAGAAAAACCACCATTCTAGAATCTGCCTGCAATGCAGGAGACCTGGGTTTGATCCCTGGGTTGGGACGATCCCCTGGAGAAGGGAATGGCTACCCATTCTAATATTCTTGCCTGGAGAATTCCATGGACATAGGCGCCTGGTGAGCTACCGTCCCTTGGATTACAAAGAGTTGGATATGACTGAGTGACTAACATTTTCACCATTCAATGGTTAGTAACACATTATAAAAGGATAGTTTTAACACCCCTAAATGGACAGAATGAAAATTAGAATAAAGAAAGCCTTTTTACTTTTTTAGCATTTGGAGGCTTTTATACATCCTGCCAATATAACAACATGGATAATGCTAAGGACATTATGCTAACTGGAAAAAGCCAATCACAGAAGATCAAACATGCGCAAGTGTGCTTTTCACTCAGTTGTGTCCAACTCTGTGACCCTGTGAGGCTCCTCTGTCCACAGGATTCTTCAGGCAAGAATACTGGAGTGGGTTGCCATGCCCTCCTCCAGGGATCTTTCCAACCCAGGGATTGTACCCAGATCTCCCATATTGCAGGCAGATTCTTTACCTTCTGAGCCACCAGGGAAACACAAGAATACTGGAGTGGGTAGCCTATCCCTTCTCCAGGGGATATTCCGGACCCAAGAATCAAACCAGGGTCTTCTGCATGGCACGCAGATTCTTTACCAGCTGAGCTACCCGGGAAGCCCAGAACAAATATATCAGGTATTTAAAACAGACTCTTAGAAACGAAGGTACAATGATGATTGCCAGATGCTGGGGGGAGAGTGGAACTGGGCAGCTGGTGTTCAATGGGCATAAATGGCAGTATATAAGATGAATGCATTCTAGATTCCTCCTGTACAAAATTGTGCCTGCGCTGTACTGTGCACTTAAAAATTCCTTCCTTAAGAGGGTTGAGTGTTCTTACTTCAATAAAAGATAAAGAAATAAGGAAAAGCTAAGTCTGACTATTTGTCTTTATGAAAACCTTTACATGGTTCTTACTTTTCTGTTTACTGCTGACTGGCCAAAACTGCTTCTTAGATGGAGACCAACATTTGGAAACTGCTGGGATAAAAGATATGGCTGAATCTGTGCTGGTCCCAAGAAGTCACTGGAAGAGCTCTCTGTTTTGTTTTGAATAAATTATTGATATTGTTTTTTTTCCCAGATGACTCAGCTCTTTTTCATTAAAAAAAAAAAGAGAGAGAGAGAGCGAGCAAGATTTTGAGAGCCAGTAAATGTGCATTTTTTGCCTAGAACATTAAGGTGAAAATTCACTGCTGGCTTTACCTATGGCCAGTTGTAAGACCTTGATCAAGTTGCTAATCTCTTCAACATCTTTTTCTCCCTCTGCAAAGTAGGGATTATCATGCTGTGGTAGGCAACCTGGAAGATGGCCCCCAATGGTCCTAATTCCTGGTATCCACACCCTTTTGTAATCCACTCTCCTGCAGCGGGGCTGGACCCAGTGATTCACTTCTAACAAACAGACTATGGAGAAAGTAATGGGAGATCACTCCAAGACTGGGTTACAGATTATGAGAGCTCTTTCCACTTTCTTTCTGAAGCACTGGGGGGAAGCCAACTGCCACGTTGGGAGGTGCCTTGTGGAGAGGTCACTATGAGGAACTGAAGCCTGCCAACAGCCACTCAAGTGAGCTGGAAAGGGAGCTTTCCTCTGCCTTTAGATGAGCAGCAGCAGACCAGCAGCAGAAATGTGGCTTCCCGGGAGACCCTGACCCAGAAGCAACCAGTGAAGCCACACCCAGGGTCCTGATCCACAGAAAGTATGAGATCATGAATATTTGTGGTTTTAAGCTGCTTAATTGGGGTAATTTGTATACGGCAATAAGTACTAATACAAATGCTTACCTTGCAAAACTGTGAAGAACAACTGGAAAAATGTGCTTAATTAGATCACCTATGCTAATAAGCTAAAACATGTGAAACAGGAAGAGAAAGCCTAGCTCATAAAAGGCAGCCTATAAATGTTAGTTTTCTCTTCCATTCGCCTCTAAAATGAGAACAATCATAACTGCTCTGTTGTGAAAATGTTTTGAAAAATGTAATCTACTATGGAACTATAATACATGTAATACTGTAAGGTATTATTGTAACAAGAAAGAAAACATTGTTACTTTAAAAGCTGTTTGCAGTTTACACTGGTCTGGTTGGCCCAAAAGGAATGAAGATTCATAAGACACTAGCTCTTTTGTTTGGGAGGAGGGGACCCTAAATAAGTGGGTACAATTATGAGAAAGAAAGGAATTCATTGAAAGCTGGAATTCAAAACAGGAGGTGACCCTGATAATGTAAGAACCCCCCCCGACCCCCTGCCAGGAAGCTTTGGCAATCTTGGAAAAGGTGTGGTTTTCCCACAGTACTCAAGATTGGGCCACATACTATTTAATGTGTATGTTCAAAGACAAGTGTCTCTAAAATGATGGAGGGCCTGGAGGGTACATGGGCAGGAAATACAAAGATCATGAGATAGGTACAGGACTGAAATCTGACCCCAGAATAAAGCTTAGCCTTGAGTTTGGGGACAGAATGAAGGTATAAAGGTAAAAATTATTATAGAAACACTCAAGGAAAAAGCTCTTGGTCAAAGTATGGAGGACAATCATGTTTGTCGTAAATGTTTTCCACTACCACTTATTTTATTTATTCTTACTAATTCTTAATTAATCTTCTTAATCTCTTATTCATTTAAGAGATACAAAGAAGGAGTATTGTTTGCTAGTCAAGGAATGGAGTCAATAGTAAGTCAAATTTTCCCACAATTTATGTTACTTTAATAAAATCATGTGATTCCTTGGGTGTTCTCCTTTTTCTCTTTTACTTTCTTTGAGGGAGAAGTATAACTTTTAAAATTATTTGTTTATTTATTATTATTTGGCTGTGCCACATGGCTTGCAGGATTTTAGTTCTCCAGCCAGGGATTGAACCCTGGCCCTGGCAGTGAAAGTGCCAAGTCCTAACTACTGGATCACCAGGGCATTCCTGGTATGATTTTGTGTGTGTGTGTGAAAACTAAGAATCCAGAGTAGTTCAGAGAATAAGACATTTGTATACCCAGCTTGGGCATTGTGCCTGCAGATGTGGCTGGGTCTGTCCTTTATTTCAGTCTTTCATAAGCCACAGGACAGAGTCTAAGCTTCTTGGTGCAACGTTCAAGGTCCTTCATCATCTGCCTTCTGATCATCTCTCCAGTGGCACTTCCCACCCAATCCTTACCCCTCTTATGACACACACCAGCAACAGCAAACTGCCCGATTGCCAGAATTCACCTGCTGTTTCAGACTTCTCTGCCTGTAATCCACCATGTACTACTTCATCTTTAAGAGCCCAACTCAAAGGTCACCCCTTCCAGGAAGCATCCTCCGGCCCCCATCGGTCCTTTCTCACAACCCCTTCTGTCCTGGGCATCTGTTTCCATAACTGTATTATGTTTAAGTGTGTGGGCTGCTTAAAGCTACCACTCACTAGCTCTGTGACCTTGAACCAGTTATTTAACTCCTCTGTCTCTCAGATTCCTTATTTGTTAAATGATGAAGGTATATTGTGAGGATTAAATGAGTCAATCCTTGTAAATTTAGACCGGTGCCTGGCACATCATAAGTGCTCCGTTTTCATTATAATTATGAATTTGCTTATCCTTCTGTTTGCTTATTTGATTCTGAGCTCCTTGGAATTAAGGACAACACAATGTCCAACACATAAAAGAAACTGAAGACTATACATTTTGTGCTAATGAAAATCTGGTGTGTGTGCATGTGTGTGTATTTTTAAAAAGAAACTCCTGTAGCTATGGATTCCTTAGTGAATTTCTTAATAACGCCCAGATGTTTGCAAACATGAACTAAATTTGATTTTGTATATTCCATAAGCATCTATTGATAATGATAATAAAAATCCTATTTTTGTTTAAAAATAAGCCCCCAAACACTATCCTCAGAGCCCATGGAGAAGCAAACCAGGTCCATCTTTTATTTTCCTCCATGTAAACAAAACACCAAATTTAATTTGCATCTGTATCAAGAAGCTTTTTTATTTTTTTTAAGAGTTTCATTAAAAGCAGAATATGGCATTTGGGAAGGATAATTAAACGCATCTGAAACCCAGGAGATAACAAGAGATGAAGAATTTTGTAATAAAATCAGCCTAGTTAAATCCCCTCCCCTTCCTTCAAAGTTTAAAAATGACTGTTCTTGGAAAACAGAGTGGGCTCTTCATTTAAAGCCTTGCTGGAGGCTTGCTGTGTCCCTTGGAGTCTCCACTCCTTGAAGCAGGAGGTAGACACTGTTACAGAGTTAATTCGAAAGTCTAAGCTGGGGAGTGCAGCCATAGTGCTTCTCCTGCAGACCTGACCCAGGTTCTACAACCTCCACGTGACCTTCCCTGACCACCCAGACATCTCTGAAGTCATAGCACTTATTAGCTAATCCAGAGACTTCCAAATTTTTTCTATCCACAGCATCTTGTGTCTCCCAATTTCTTTGTGTGTGGTATTCCTTGGCCAAAAGAAATCCTAATAGTCTTCATCATTAGCAGTTATGTCTGAAAAAATCATGTCTAACAACTTAGCCGCTGTTTGAAAGAAATACTACATACAAACGGAAAGAAAACTGCTCTTTGAAATTTTATTCTTACATAACCATAATTGCTTACTAATGCATATATATGCCTGTTGGGCACTACACAACTTCTTAAACTTTGAAATCAGATTGGACACCACCACTTTCTTTGCTTGTTCCATATGGATTTTTGTGTAGTACTTACATTTTTTTTATCACAGTAGAGTTACTGTGAGAATTCAGCTTTGCCAAGTTGTAAGATAGAGGAATGTAGCGTGATCTAATGTAGAAACAATGAACTACTAGTAACACATATAATGAGGATTACTGTCTCTGGGATTTTTTTTATTAAAAAAAAATATCCCATGGTGACCCTGTGAATTTACTGTAGCACCCTGGGGTGCCTCAGTGTACCGTTTGGAAATCTTAAATATTATCCCTGGCTACTCAAAATTTGGCCATGAGCCTTCAACTTTGGCATTAAGTAGGAACTTATTCCCACCGCCCCCAAACAGCAGATCAGAATGCGCATTTTAACAAGATGCCTAAAGAGATTTGTGTGCATATAACAGTTTGAGAAGCACAGTTATAAGCATTATTGAGCACCAGATCATATCCTGCTATTCTGAGATGCCCTATATTAGTATATATTTTTAGATTCTTGTGCTTTTTAAAAAGATTATTGCATCTTTTCTGTACAACTTTCCCATGTGGGTAGTTAGCTAGATGGAGGGCAGAGATGTCATTATGTTTTGTGATATCCCCAGTGTTCAGTGTGGAGTATCTTGCATGGAGTAAGGGGCTCAAATATCTGCTGAACAAATGGATCCAATCTCTGGGCCTCCCAGACATACTTGGTGGAATCACTTGTACAAGAAAATTATTGGCAAAGCTAGATCCCAAAGATACCAACAACATTCTTAGTAGATATAAAATGAATATGGCATTTTAGGATCTTGGGTTTAATATGTTAGTTCTTTTAAAATGGACACATCCCAATATTTGTGTCATAGCAAGAAGAGAATTATACCTTATTTTTCAGCCTGATGGGGAATATAATTATGTTGTAGAGTTATGTAGCTCCAAACTACAGTGACATGATTATATAAAAGTGAAGGCAGAAAAGAAGCTGTTAAAATTTAGGTATGCTGCATTTCCTGAAAATATAATGCACTGAGTGTTCGAAGATAATAATGCCATTTATTAATTGCACTCACGAATCATTTGAATGCCAAAATCTGCATCCATGCAAAATGTCATGGAAATTGGATTTGATTCTGTTTAAAACAGCTGTCTCCACTACAGCCAAACTGAATGTACCAAATTCTTGGGAATAAATTTGAAAGGAAAAGAAAGCAGAAACATTGCTTTGCTTTGTCAGAGGGTTCAAGTTTGTTCTCAATGCCATCAGGTACTCACTACTTTTCTTTTTCCTTCAGAGATATTTCTCCCATCAAATGTTCCACTGACTCATTGAGACAAAGCATCATGCTAGTGGATAAAAGGCCACGCTGGTCTCTCTGCAGCCAGTGTGAATCTGCCTCATAACCACAAACTACTTTTCTCATCCCAAGTAGCCATCTCATAGATGTGGGAGGGAAGAGAGGGAGTCAGCTAGGAGCACAGAATGATGGCATCTTGATAGACCAGTAGGTCTTGGAGATATAAACATCCACTCCTTAGCATGTGCTCTTGACTCCAGCTCTGTAACACACTCCACCCCCTACCACTGCAGCCATCACTCAGCTGGGTTACTGCAGCAGGTGCTTACTTCGTGACTTGGCTTCATTCTTACTCATTAATACAGCCCATCTCCACAGAGCCTCCTGACAAACCTTTAAAAACAAAACAAGACAAAAATAGACCACATTACTCCCTTGCCCAAAACTGTCTGATGGGTCAGAATTGCTCATGACCACTTGAATAAAATCCATCCCCCTTCCACAGCTAACAAGACCTTACAGGATCTGGCCACCATGCACCTTTCTAACCTCATTCCATATCCACTCCATTTACACTACTCTCCAGCCACGCAGGTGGCACTAGAGGTAAAGAACGTGCCTGCCAGTGCAGGAGGTGTAAGAGACACAAGTTCAATCCCTGGGTTGGGAAGATCACTTGGAGGAGGGCACGGCAACCCACTCCAGTATTCTTGCCTGGAGAATTGAATGGATAGAGGAGCCTGGTGGGCTACAGTCCATAGGGTCTCACAGAGTCGGACACGACAGAAACAACTTAGCACCAGCCACACTCACCTCCTTATCCCTGGAATGCACCAAACTCCTTCACTCTTCCAGGCCTTGCGCTAGCTCCTCTTGCTGCCTGGAATGCTCTTACCCTAGATCTTCATATAGATAACTGTTTCTCACCACTCAAATATCAGCAAAGAAGGAACCTCTTCAGAAAAGTTTGCCTGTCTACCCACCCTATATAAATAGTTGCTCTTAACAAACACATATCTCTCTGGATATTATTAGTATTATCCCATTTAATGTTCTTAAACACATACACTATCTGAATGCATCCTATTTATTAACATGCCAGTTTTAGAAATTATGTTTCCCCATAATAATAGATGCTCAGTGGGATCAGGGATCATATATATTTTATTCACACCCACATTCCTTTAGCAGACTCTGATATAAGAGGCACGCTTTTATAAAGGCTTTAGAAACGAACTCTCTTGTTTTCCTAGAATAATTGAGATCCAGAAGAGTTGTGGGCATATGCCACCCCATATAGGCAGTTAATGATGAGGCCAAGGACCCAGTCTAGGAGTTACTGGTTCACTGCTATTTCTGTTGCACCTCCTGGCTTTCACTCAAAGGAAAAACGATCTCAACCCAAGTGGCTTAAAAAAACTGTTCAACAGAAATTCAGATGACTCTGATTCAGACATGCCCCATCTTTGGATATGAAATTGTCTGCAAAGTTCATTGTCCAAACTTTTCTGTGTAAAGACTGTTCACCAAACTTCCCAGGGCATTCACACATAAGTCAGTTTAGACTTCAAGGTAGAAGTTTTTTTTTTTTTTTTAAGTTTCATCTTTTATTAATAAAATAAATCTGTTGTTGAAATTAACATATCAGATGGAACAACAAAACTAGAAATAACTTAGATCTCTGAAGATAATTTATTCATTAAATTAGAACTTTTAAACGCAGGCAAAAGAGAAAATAACTATTATTAAAATGTTCCAACCAAATTGCTGCTTATCTTACACTATGCTAATTAGTAACAGCACCCGAAATTCACTCTTCCACAACCATCAGAGAAAATTGGAGATTATAGAAAGGCTGCAGGAGGAGGGTTGATAGGCAGGCAGGGGGGCTGTGCTAGTAGTAGTTATTAGAAAGACTGAATACAAACCCTTAAGGTTTGAGTTCAAAACCATCCTTGGGGTTTGTGTCAGATTGTTAATACTTCTCTCTTCTTTCCACCATCCTGAGGACAACCCTGTAATACTTGCAAGTTAGGTTCCTCATAGGATTATGAGAAATCATTTTCTGCATGCAGATAGAATGATCCTAATAAAGCACAAAATATACTAGGTTACGTTCCCACTTAAAACCCTTCAAAGTCTCCTCATTGCCCTTAGGAGAAAAATGCATACTCCTTAGCATGAACTACTGGTCCTATCACATGGTACCCCTATTTGCTTCTCAATTTTATCTTTCCTTTGTATTCTTTGCCTCAGTCACATGCAACTATATTCAGTCTTTCACCTGAGAACATTTGTAGATGCTGACTCCTTAGCTGAATGCATATTTCTCTTTTAAATATTAGAAATATAGTATAACAGCACATGTTATGGACTGACCTTTGTACTCCCAAAATTTGTGTGTTGAAGTTCTAACTTCCAGTGTGACTGTATGTGGAGATAGGGCCCTTAGGAGGTAATTAAGGTTGAATGAGGTCATAAGTGTGAGGCTCTAATATGATAAGATTAACGTCTTCATAAAAAGAGAAACCCAGTAACTTTCTCTCTCTTGCTCTCTCTCTCTCTCTCTCTGTGCACAAGTAAGCAATCATTGAGCACACAGCAAGATAGATGGTGGCCCCTTATAAGACAAGAGAAGAAGCCTCAGAATCAAACCTACCTTTCTGCCACCTTGATCTTGGATAGCATCTTTTATAAGCTCCTTGATCCAGTCTTTAGAACTGTAAGAAATAAATTTCTGTGGTTTAAGCCACCTAGTCTATGGGATTTTGTTATGACAGCTTGAGTTGGCTAATACACTCTAGAAAATATTATTTAAATAATAAAATAATAATACTAACAACAATAGTGTAGTCTGTGTATTCCAGGTATTATACTAACCATTCTATAATGTGATAGCTCACATAATCTTCAAGACACCCATAATATAGCTATTATTGTTTCCATTTTACAAGTAAAGTACAGTTCAGAGAGGTTATATCTTTCTCTTAGCAGTGATAAACCTGAAATCAATAAAGGTAAGTAATGTACCGTCACACACACAAGGTGCCTTGAAGAACAAGGATTGTGACCTGGCCCTAACTGGCAGCAAGTCCTTTGTAATTGCTGCCCCATGCCTGCCCAGAGATTAAAGCTCTGGAGTCCTATGAGGGATTGCTGAAGGACCCTGGGATGTCTTGCCTAACAATATCTAATGGTGTGCCCAAAGATACTCACCTCAAGTATCTGGAGGAGGGATTAATTTGGAAGAGGGACTAGATTATTTTCCAAAAACTTAAGCAAAGTCATTTGAACCAATGACAGGAAGTTTCTGAAAGTAGATTTCAGCTACTTCAATGAAGATTTTTCTAACAGTTCAGAGATGAGATGGGCTATCTGGAGACCTGGGTCTCAAGAAGTGGGCTGAAGAAGGAACTGGACATTAATTGAAGGCTAGAATGGAGATGACCAGACACTAGACTAGAGTTGGACCAGATAACCTCTAAGGTTCCATCCAGCTTTGGGAATAATTGACCCTGGGTTTTCACAATGGGTGCACTCTTCACGACCTTATTGTTGGTACAACCATTTAAGTTTGCAAAATACATGGTCCTAAACCAGCCAGACCTGTTTGGTGAAGATGTGGTTGTATTTTTCTGTCACTTTTATAACCAGACTTCCTTTTACTGAATGCCTGAAGGGAGGTACAGTGAAGTGCCCATTCTTGCTTGGGAGTAAGTAATTGTACTTGTGAGTTCGCACAGGTCATCCCAGTTCTCCACTTTTACTTCACCCTCTTCCCCTGCCTCCTGAAGCCCAAACTAGGATGGTAAACTACAACAAGGCTCAGTGAAGGAAGTTAAACCCTCTGTTTTCCATCTTTCATAAGCAAAATGACAAGTATAATACTTTCTGAAAGGAAGTTTTATATTTTACAAAAGGAAGTTTTACTTTGAAAACTATTGGAGAAGAGGTAAGAGAAACAAATATTTCTAGCTTGCTGTAGTTCACTTTGCCAAGTTGGCGGCAGATTTATTCTTTTTCTGGCATTGTTTTACTTTTTACTCTATTTTCCTCCCACATTTAATTATACAACCATCAAGCTTTTGTTCTCCCAATATACCTAAGTAACATTGGATGCTTCCTGTTCATTTTAGACTGACCAGCACAGTTCTCAGAAAATTAATTAATTCAGCCAATTTGTGCTTTGCTTTAAAGCAATAAATAAATGTCTTGAGTGCCTATTCTGTGCCAGGGTCTTTGCTAGACTTCAGAATACAAAAAATGAACAAACCCTGGCCTCCACTCTGGAGGAAAAACTTACTGAACTTTTTGGGTTGCAAATTACAGAAACCAAACTTCAATTAGCTAAGGCAAAAAAAGGGGAGTTCATTGACTCACATATTCAAACCCCAGAAATGACCAGGACAACATAAACTAGAGACTTGAGTGCTTTTCAGATGTTTCTTCCTATCCCTTATCTCAGCTTGATTTCTGTTTTGGCAATTTCCCGTGAAACTGACACCATAACAACCAACAACCCCAGGTTATACCTTCTCTCTGTTTTTCTACCCAAGAGGAAAAAAGACTTTTCCACACAGTTGCATATAAAAATGTCCTAGGAAGGAACTTGATTGGTCCAGCATAGGTCATATGCTGTCAGACATTGCGGCTATAGGGGCAAGGTCAGCAATCTTAAAAAAAAAAGTTTATTAAAGTATAATTCATATACAGAGAACTGTACATATTTAATGTGTACAGTTTAATGAGTCCAGACATCTGCTACCATTTAAATCTCATATTACAACAGAGGGGTCTGCAAGGGTAGAGAGGGAGGAACAGTTTCCTAAGACAAAGTGGGTGCTGGTGATGGTTTAGTTGCTCAGTTGTGTTGGACTCTTTGTGACCTCATGACTGTACTACCAGGCTCCTCTGTCATGGGATTCTCCAGGCAAGAATACTGCAGTGGGTTGCCATTTTCTTCTCCAGAGGAGCTTCCTGACTCAGGGATTGAACTAGTATCCCTTGCACTGCAGGTGAATTTTTTACCACTGAGCCACCAGGGAAGCCTAAAGGGGGTACTGTTACTTGAAAAAAGAGTGCTCCTATGCAGACCAAAGACCACAAACCCATCTCAAGGAGCTTACTGAGTTATAGGGAAGACAGATATGCAAGCAAATAACAATGAAGTAATGTTACAACACGCTTTAATGGAAGTATGTTTAAGAGTAATGCTGAGGGCTATCAAAGCACGAGAAAGAAATTAATTCTTCCTGCAGGTTTAGAAGGAGCTGAATTCATGGAGAAATGAGAAGGGATGGGAAAATAGGATTAAATCAGGTTGTGGTAGGCCTAGTGTACTAAGTTGAGGAGTTTGGGTACAATTCAGTGGGCTACAGGATGGGACTTCATGGGAGTGTCCTCCATGGGACATCCTCCATGGGATCCTGCTCTTTTGGAGACCCAGCTGGTGATCTGATAGACATATCAATTTCCACAAGACAAGGAGTCCACAGGGCCGATGAGGTGTGTTCACTCACAGCCTGTATTCTTTCCCACTTCTAGATCACAATCCAAGTGCTCAGAAACTGAAATTCCCTGCTCAAAGGATGACAAGCCTGCTTTTAGGGATGGTGAGTTCTGCAGACTGCCATAGGTCTCTCCTCTAGGCCTCCATAGGTCTATCCAATGGGAAAAGAATAATCTTTTCAATGAACTGTGCTGGGAAAACTGGATATCCACATGCAAAAGATTGAAGTTGGACACTTACCTCACATCATATACAAAATTAATTCAAAATGAAGCAAAGACCTAGATATAAGAGATCTGTAAAACTCTTAGAAGAAATTGAGATAAATCTTTATCACCTAAGATTTGGGAATGGACTTATAGATGTGGCATTGAAAGCCTGAAAAACAAAAGTAAAATAGATAAGTTATACTGCATCAAAGTTAAAATTTTTGTGCTTCAAAGACATTATCAAGACAGTGAAAAGACTGGGAAAGAAATATTTGTAAATCAAATGTCTGATGAAGAAGATAATTTATATATAAAGAGCTCATATAGCTCAGTAATAAAAAGATAGCCTAATTTAAAAATTAGAAAATGAACTGAATAAATATTTCTCCAAATCAGATAGAAAAATGGCCAATAAGCATATGAAGTTGTTTAACACTATTAGTCATTCAGTTCAGTTCAGTTCAGTCCCTCAGTTGTCTGACTCTTTGCGACCCCATGAATCACACGGCACGCCAGGCCTCCCTGTCCATCACCAACTCCCATGAGTTGACTCAAACTCATGTCCATCGAGTCGGTGATGCCATCCAGCCATCTCATCCTCTGTCGTCTCCTTCTCCTCCTGTCCCCAATCCCTCCCAGCATCAGAGTCTTTTTCCAATGAGTCAACTCTTCACATGAGGTGGCCAAAGTACTAGAGTTTCAGCTTCAGCATCATTCCTTCCAAAGAACACCCAGGACTGATCTCCTTTAGAATGGACTGGTTGGCTCTCCTTGCAGTCCAAGGGACTCTCAAGAGTCTTCTCCAACACCATAGTTCAAAAGCGTCAATTCTTCAGTGTTCAGCTTTCTTCACAGTCCAACTCTCACATCCATACATGACCACTGGAAAAACCATAGCCTTGACTAGACGGACCTTTTGTTGGCAAAGTAATGTCTCTGCTTTTGAATATGCTGTCTAGAATGGTCATAACTTGCCTTCCAAGGAGTAAGCGTCTTTTAATTTCATGGCTGCAGTCACCATCTGCAGTGATTTTGGAGCCCTCAAAAATAAAGTCTGTCACTGTTTCCACTGTTTCCCTGTCTATTTCCCATGAAGTGATGGGACCAGATGCCATGATCTTCATTTTCTGAATGTTGAGCTTTAAGCCAACATTTTTACTTTCTTCTTTCACTTTCATCAGGAGGCTTTTTAGTTCCTCTTCACTTCCTGCCATAAATGTGGTGTCATCTGCATATCTGAGGTTATTGATATTTCTCCCAGCAATCTTGATTCCAGCTTGTGCTTCTTCCAGCCCAGCATTTCTCATGATGTACTCTGCATATAAGTTAAATAAGCAGGGTGACAATATACAGCCTTGATGTACTCCTTTTCCTATTTGGAACCAGTCTGTT
The DNA here is from genome assembly GCF_014754425.2 of Oryx dammah. Lineage (NCBI taxonomy): Eukaryota > Metazoa > Chordata > Mammalia > Artiodactyla > Bovidae > Oryx > Oryx dammah. The sequence goes on from NW_024070187.1 coordinate 69,790,250, forward strand.
GTTCCATGTCCAGTTCTAACTGTTGCTTCCTGATTTGCATGTAGGTTTCTCAAGAGGCAGGTCAGGTGGTCTGGTATTCCCATCTCTTTCAGAATTTTCCACAGTTTATTGTGATCCACACACTAAAGGCTTTGGTGTAGTCAATAAAGCAGATAGATGCTTTTGGAACTCTCTTCCTTTTTCCATGATCCAGTGGATGTTGGCACTTTAATCTCTGGTTCCTCTGCCTTTTCAAAAACCAGCTTGAACATCTGGAAGTTCACAGTTCACGTATTGCTAAAGCCTGGCTTGGAGAATTTTGAGCATTACTTTACTAGAGTGTGAGATGAGTGCAATTGTGTGGTAGTTTGAGCATTCTCTGGCATTGCCTTTCTTTGGGATTGGAATGAAAACTGACCTTTTCCAGTCCTGTGGCCACTGCTGAGTTTTCCAAATTTGCTGGCATATTGAGTGCAGCACTTTGACAGCATCATCTTTCAGGATTTGAAATAGCTCCACTGGAATGCCATCACCTCCACTAGCTTTGTTCGAAGTGATGCTTTCTAAGGCCCACTTGACTTCACATTCCAGGATGTCTGGCTCTAGATGAGTGATCACACCATCATGATTATCTGGGTCATGAAGATCTTTTTTGTACCGTTCTTCTGTGTATTCTTGCCACCTCTTCTTAATATCTTCTGCTTTTCTTAAGTCCATTGCTGTCCTTTATCGAGCCCATCTTTGCATGAAATGCTCCCTTGGTATCTCTCATTTTCTTGAAGAGATCTCTAGTCTTTCCCATTCTGTTCTTTTCCTCTATTTCTTTGCATTGATCACTGAGGAAGGCTTTCTTATCTCTCATTGCTATTCTTTGGAACTCTGCATTCAGATGGGAATATCTTTCCTTTTCTCCTTTGCTTTTCACCTCTCTTCTTTTCACAGCTATTTGTAAGGCCTTCCCAGACAGCCATTTTGCTTTTTTGCATTTCTTTTCCATGGGGATGGTCTTGATCCCTGTCTCCTGTACAATGTCACGAACCTCATTCCATAGTTCATCAGGCACTCTATCTATCAGATTGAGGCCCTTAAATCTATTTCTCACTTCCACTGTATAGTCATAAGGGATTTGATTTAGGTCATACCTGAATGGTCTAGTGGTTTCCCCCACTTTCTTCAATTTAAATCTGAATTTGGCAATTAGGAGTTCATGATCTGAGCCACAGCCAGCTCCCGGTCTTGTTTTTGCTGACTGTACAGAGCTTCTCCATCTTCGACTACTTCTATAGCTTCTCACTCCATCTATGTACTACGGTGGGCCGGAATCCCTCAGAAGAAATGGAGTAGCCATCATGGTCAACAAGAGTCCGAAATGCAGTACTTGGATGCAATCTCAAAAATGACAGAATGATCTCTGTTAGTTTCCAAGGCAAACCATTCAATATCACAGTAATCCAAGCCTATGCCCCAACCAGTAATGCTAAAGAAGCTGAAGTTGAACGGTTCTATGAAGACCTACAAGACCTTATAGAACTAACACCCAAAAAGAAGTCCTTTTCATTATAGGAGACTGGAATGCAAAAGTAGGAAGTCAAGAAACACCTGGGGTAACAGGCAAATTTGGCCTTGGAATACAGAATGAAGCAGGGCAAAGGCTAATAGAGTTTTGCCAAGAGAACGCACTGGTCATAGCAAACACCCTCTTCCAACAACACAAGAGAAGACTCTACACATGGACATCACCAGATGATCAACACCGAAATCAGATTGATTATTAGTCATTGAAAGTGAAAGTGAAGTCACTCAGTCATGTCTGACTCTTTGTGACCCCATGGACTGTAGCCCACCAGGCTCCTTTGTCCATGGGATTCTCCAGGCAAGAATACTGGAGTGGGTTGCCATTTCCTTCTCCAGGGGAATCTTCCTGACCCAGGATGGAACCCAGGTCTCCCACATTGCAGGCAGGCGCTTTAATCAGATTGATTATTAGTCATTAGGGAAATGCAAACCAAACCTAAAAAGACATGAAGGTGTGGCATGTGAATTATCTCTCAGTTAGTCAAATTCACTCAGTCATGTCTAACTCTTTGTGACCCCATGGATTGTAGCCTACCAGGCACCTCTGTCCATGGAATTCTCCAAGCAAAAACACTGGAATGGTTTGCCACTCTCTTCTCCAGGGGATCTTCCTGACCCAGGGATCGAACCCAGGTCTCCTGCATTGCAGGCAGGTTTTTACCAGCTGAGCCACCAGGGAAGCCTATCTCTCAGTAAAACTGTTAATTTTTTTGAAAGGCAGCCTGAAGGGAAGAGGGAATAAGTAATTCAGTAAATATATAGACACATATATACACAAGTGCATAAATAAAATGGACATATATTTAAAACAAAATGTCCAGATTCCCTTCGGGGAATTGCCAGCGATGTAAGTTATTCTGTAACAAACAACATTTAGGTATCAAAATTCTTAACTACTTAGAAGCTTAAAAATGAAAAGCATTCCATCCACTCCAGTTGCCTATTAAATGGGTAATTAATCCCTGTTTTCAGGCCTCATATCTTCCTATGGAAATATTCTTCCAGTGCAACACACCTGGCCTCTCCAAACCCCCATCCCCAATATAGCAGCAACTTAACTGACTGGTGAATTTAAAAATGAAACTGAGCGTGCACTCTAGTGCAGCTGGGTCTGCCTACAGAGAGGCATTTTGGAAGCTCCTTGTGGCAGTCTTTGTCCCAGCAAGGGATCAGAACATGACTTAGAAAGGATGGGAAAGGTGCTAGAGATCCACATGATGCACACTGTGGTGGTTTTAAAATATCTGCAAATTCTCTGGCATTTTTTCCCATCTGGAGGTAGAGTGTCTATGTACTTCCCTTTTGAACCTAGCTAAGGACTTTGTTTCAGAGAAGGCATTGGCAGCCCACTCCAGTACTCTTGCCTGGAAAATCCCATGGACGGAGGAGCCTGGTGGGCTGCAGTCCATGGGGTCACGAAGAGTCGGACACGACTGAGCGACTTCACTTTCACTTTTCACTTTCATGCATTGGAGAAGGAAATGGCAACCCACTCCAGTGTTCTTGCCTGGAGAATCCCAGGGACGGGGGAGCCTGGTGGGCTGCTCTCTATGGGGTCGCACAGAGTCGGACACGACTGAAGCGACTTAGCAGCAGCAGCAGCAGCAAGGACTTTGCTTAATCAATAGAATAAGACAAACGTTGTGCAGCCTGACTTCTGAGGGTATTAAAAGAAAAAATGCCGCGTGGCTTCTGTTAGTTTCTCTAGAACAATCATTTTGGGACTCTTCAGTCACGGTGAAAGAAGTTCAGGGGCCCTGAGGTCACCATATGGAGAGAGCAAACCACGAAAGGGAGAGACAGTGCTCTAGCCACAGCTGTTGGAGGCTTTCCAGCCCAGGTGCTAGACACAGCAGTGAATGTGCCTGCTCCCCGCCGCCATTTGACTGCAACCATGTGAGGGACCGTGTGACATTTACCTCCATGAGACTAGCAAGTTCCCGTTTATTTGTGAGCAAACAAATGATTGATACCATTTTAAGGCATAATCATTTTACGATTTAGGGTGGCTTATCAGAGGGGAAAAAAATCCAGAACACATAATATTCTCCACCGCAATCTTTCCTAATAATGAAGTTTGATCTCATCTCTTTTTTTCATTTTTGGCCCCACCATGTGGCATATGGGATCCCAGTTCGGGAATTGAACCCATGCCTTCTGCAGTGATAGCATGGAGTCTTAACCACTGGACTGCTAGGGAAGTTCCTGATCTGCTCTTATTTAACCTCTCTTTCATATTTGTCAATTGGTTCCAAACTCAGGAGGGAAAATTTATTCAATGGCCTCCTAAAACTCCAATGTTATCAACCCAATATAAGAATTTTTCTTGTCCACTAAGTGAGCATGGATGGTGTCTCTGCTTGAATTTAGCGATCCAAAATGTCTCCCCAAACACTCAATTAGAAGGGCTTTTTCTTAGAATGTTATTTCTTAAGTTTTTCAAAACTCTTTAAAATAGCACTGAACAAATCTGTTCTATCTTGTGCATATACACCTGTCAAACCTTTCACAGCAGACATTTTTCTCAACTCCTTGCCACTTTTCTTATTAGAGGTTCAAATAGTACAGTGGTCCTCAAACTTTGCATGTGCATCAGAATTGTGTGGAGGGCTCACAACATGGGCTCCTGGATTCCGTCCCCAGAATTCCTGATTCAGTAGCCCTGGGAGGAGCAGGAGAATTTTCATATCTAGCAAGTTCCCAAGTGCTGCTAATGCTGTGATCCAGCACAGATACTCTTTGAGAACCACCGAGCTTGAAAAATCAAATGTATAGAATGGTAGAAAGAGTCCTCATGTTGGCTGTGCCATCTTCTAGTAAAATGCAAAGGTCCCTAATAAGATGAAGGTCCCCATGGGAATAAAGAGGAACAAATGGAAGATAATCAATTTGTAACTCCCATTCATCAAGTGACAATGACCAAGACCATTTCATGAAGGCTGGTCATGAAGCAAGTGTTTTCTTTTGTCTCATTAATACACATGGTTTGGTCACAAAGACAGTGCTGGGCTATAAGCACTAGACACAGGTTGAATCCAAAATGCTGCCTGTTAATAATGAGTCCATCTATGAGTCTGTGAATCCAAGATGACTAGTAACGTGTTTCATAAAAGAATTATTTGAATTAGGATATGTATTTCCTAAATAAATAAATGAATGAATCCTTAAAAACAAAAAGACCAAGTTCCCCAGTAAAAACCAAGACTTCTGCCTATAATACAGTTGCGAGCATCAACAACGATAATGACAAATAAGTGCTTTGCAAACTGTCTGAGGTTATATAGCCAGGAACTGTGGCTTGAAGAGATTTGCCTGTGGATTTCATCTAAGAGTTAATATCTCTTTTCAAAGTGACACGAGAATCAAATGAAATATGACAACTGAAAGCTGCGGCAGAATCCACTAACCCATTTCCTGTTTGTTTCCTTTATAGGTTCCTGTGCTTTCCAGAAGCTCCTAAAACCCGGAAGTAAAAGCAGAATGGATAACATGTACTGAGTGCTTTCATGTGCACACAAAAGAGGCCATATTCCTGGAAGGGGAGAGGTGATGCCAGTCTTAGCTGGGACCATTATTCTGAGTCTCATTTCATCTGCAAAAAGGGACAACGATAGCCTTAATTTATAAGTTGTGAGGACTGAGTTAATATATGTAAAGCTCTTAGAAACAGTCTTGGCATGTATTAATTAATATTGTTATTGTAACAATTGTAATTAATCTTGTAATAAATTGTAATTAATCTTGCAATCTCTCAATTAAACAGAGGAATTAGAGCAGGACAGTCCAAATAAAATGTGTACCCATACCTCTGCCGTCATCACTTCTGCCTGGAAAATACATTGCTAATGGATCACAGCACGGTGTTCTGCAGAGTCAACGCTTCAGGACCCTCTTGCAGCCAGTGCTGTGGTTGGTGAGGGCTGCCTAGAAGCCCTTGAGATGTACCTGTTTGACCACACCAGGAGTGGGAAAATTGAATCCGGCACACTTTTAGAGCATTATAAAGTGAGACGACCAAACCCAACAATAGAATCCTGGAATGAAAGGCTTGGGCTGCTTACCAATAGAACACTATCACCACCTTCCCTCTCCTTTTGGGTTACATTTCCCTGACTCGCAGCCTTCCACATCTTGGGGTGAAGTCAAAGAAAAGAGGGTGATGTCTACTGCCACTCTACTTTTGGTCTAGGCCAATGGTTTCTTCATCTTTTAAAAAATTAACTTTGTATTTCAGAAGATATGCTTCAGTGACTCAATTTTGTCCGAGGCAACTTCACAGTAAATGCTTCCTGATCAGCAGCAGGAACTCCATTAAAACCAAATAAAAAGGGAAACATTTTAAGGATCAAAGAAGATGAAACATTACAGAAACTCCACTGTCATAGTCAAAGGTCCAGTAATTCTACACTGTGAGTCCCTGATTCTTTACAATGGTGCTAGGAAAATTAATTGTTTAATCATGATGAAGACATGGCTATAAGTAATATTAATTGATATTGCCTTGGGCCTAAATTTTATTCTTCTACCACACTGAGAAGGGGATTATTATGCAGAGTAATGGATAATCTTCAAAGAGATATTTTCTCATTCTCTGCACCCTCTCTCCAGCATGCACTCATGGGCACTTTCTCTTGCTGTTGCTCCCTAGCTGACTTCACAAGTTCTTATTCTAGTTAAGAGCTCAGAACAGAATCAAGTTCTCCTTGAAGGTGAATATGTTTAAAGTTATAGCTAACACATATTCAACTCTTAGATGTTTCAAGCACAGTCTTGTTTATTTAATGTGTCCAGTGCATACTGTTCTAAGCATTTCACAAATATTAACTCATTTAACCCTCATAACAATCCTATCAAATTTTACAGAAGAACAAGTCTAACACAGAAAGGTCAAGTAACTTGCCTAAGGTCACACAGCTGGAAAGTGGCACAACAGCTACCTTAGAAACAGGTGTGATGCCCTAATACCAAAACCTGACAAAGATACTACAAAAAAAGAAAACTACAGGCCAATATCACTGATGAACATAGATGCAAAAATCCTCAACAAAATTCTAGCAATCAGAATCCAAAACACATTAAAAAGATCGTACACCATGACCAAGTGGGCTTTATCCCAGGGATGCAAGGATTCTTCAACATCCGCAAATCAATCAATGTAATTCACCACATTAACAAATTGAAAAATAAAAACCATATGATTATCTCAATAGATGCAGAGAAGGCCTTTGACAAAATTCAACATCCATTTATGATAAAAACTCTCCAGAAAGCAGGAATAGAAGGAACATACCTCAATATAATAAAAGCTATATATGACAAACCCACAGCAAACATTATCCTCAATGGTGAAAAATTGAAAGCATTTCCCCTTAAGTCAGGAACAAGACAAGGGTGCCCACTTTCACCACTACTATTCAACATAGTTCTGGAAGTTTTAGCCACAGCAATCAGAGCAGAAAAAGAAATAAAAGGAATCCAAATTGGAAAAGAAGAAGTAAAACTCTCACTGTTTGCAGATGACATGATCCTCTACATAGAAAACACTAAAGACTCTACCAGAAAATTACTAGAGCTAATTAATGAATATAGTAAAGTTGCAGGATATAAAATCAACACACAGAAATCCCTTGCATTCTTATACACTAATAATGAGAAAGTAGAAGAAGAAATTAAGGAAACAATTCCATTCACCATTGCAACAAAAAGAATAAAATACTTAGGAATATATCTACCTAAAGAAACTAAAGACCTATATACAGAAAACTATAAAACACTGATGAAAGAAATCAAAGAGGACACTAATAGATGGAGAAATATACCATGCTCATGGATCGGAAGAATCAATATAGTGAAAATGAATATATTACCCAAAGCAATTTACAAATTCAATGCAATCCCTATCAAGATACCGGTGATACTTTTCACAGAACTAGAACAAATAATTTCAAGATTTGTATGGAAATACAAAAAACCACGAATAGCCAAAGCAATCTTGAGAAAGAAGGATGGAACTGGAGGAATCAATTTGCCTGACTTCAGGCTCTACTACAAAGCCACAGTCATCAAGACAGTATGGTATTGGCACAAAGACAGACATATAGATCAATGGAACAAAATAGAAAGCCCAGAGATAAATCCACATACATATGGACACCTTATCTTTGACAAAGGAGGCAAGAATATACAATGGAGTAAAGACAATCTCTTTAACAAGTGGTGCTGGGAAAACTGGTCAACCACTTGTAAAAGAATGAAACTAGATCACTTTCTAACACCGCACACAAAGATAAACTCAAAATGGATTAAAGATCTAAATGTAAGACCAGAAACTATAAAACTCTTAGAGGAGAACATAGGCAAAACACTCTCTGACATAAACCGCAGCAGGATCCTCTATGATTCACCTCCCAGAATTCTGGAAATAAAAGCAAAAATAAACAAATGGGATCTAATTAAAATTAAAAGCTTCTGCACAACAAAGGAAAACATAAGCAAAGTGAAAAGACAGCCTTCCGAATGGGAGAAAATAATAGCAAATGAAGCAACTGACAAACAACTAATCTCAAAAATATATAAGCAACTCCTGCAGCTCAATTCCAGAAAAATAAACGACCCAATCAAAAAATGGGCCAAAGAACTAAATAGACATTTCTCCAAAGAAGACATACGAATGGCTAACAAACACATGAAAAGATGCTCAACATCACTCATTATTAGAGAAATGCAAATCAAAACCACAATGAGGTACCACTTCACACCAGTCAGAATGTCTGCAATCCAAAAATCTGCAAGCAATAAATGCTGGAGAGGGTGTGGAGAGAAGGGAACCCTCCTACACTGTTGGTGGGAGTGCAAACTAGTACAGCCACTATGGAGAACAGTGTGGAGATTCCTTAAAAAATTGCAAATAGAAATGCCTTATGACCCAGCAATCCCACTGTTGGGCATACACACAGAGGAAACCAGAATTGAAAGAGACACATGTACCCCAATGTTCATCGCAGCATTGTTTATAATAGCCAGGACATGGAAACAACCTTGATGTCCATCAGTAGATGAATGGATAAGAAATCTGTGGTACATATACACAATGGAGTATTACTCAGCCATTAAAAAGAATACATTTGAATCAGTTCTGATGAGATGGATGAAACTGGAGCCGATTATACAGAGTGAAGTGAGCCAGAAAGAAAAACACCAATACAGTATACTAACACATATATATGAAATTTAGGAAGATGGCAATGATGACCCTGTATGCAGGACAGCAAAAAAGACACAGATGTGTATAGCAGACTTTTGGACTCAGAGGGAGAGGGAGAGGGTGTGATGATTTGGGAGAATGGCATTGAAACATGTATAATATCATGTAAGAATTGAAATGCCAGTCTATGTCTGATGCAGGATATGACACGCTTGGGGCTGACGTGCGGGGATGACCCAGAGAGATGTGTGGGGAGGAGGGTGGGAGGGGGGTTCATGTTTGGGAACGCATGTACACCTGTGGTGGATTCATGTCAATCTATGCCAAAACCAATACAGAATTGTAAAGTAAAAATTAAAAATAAATTAATTAATTAATTAAAAAAAATAAAAATAAAATAAAATAAAAATAAATAAAAGCTTTCAAATACAAAAAAAAAAGAAAGAAACAGGTGTGATGATTCAGCCTAGGGAATGTGTAATGTTAGGTGTTGATGGTAAAGCTCTGGCTATCTGTTGATGACCTTCACGCTGAGTATGAACAATACTCACTTGCATGCTTGAACTCAGTTAATCCTAAATTAGCTGTAAAAGGTAGATTCTAATTTCTTTCCACTTTGCAGTTGTTAAGAACCAAGACAAAAATGGCCAAGTAACTTGTCAGGGCCACACAGCTAATACATGGGATTCAAACCCAGGAGGCAGACCCCAGAGCAGGCACCTGTATCTGGCAGGCTGTACAGGAGAGACTTGTAGCTCTATTCCTGCTGTGCTTCGTCTCAGACATAAACCTCCTGTTTTCAAATAGTCTCGTTATGTGGTCCGAGTAAACAGTGTCATTCCCCTATCCACACTTTCATCTCCCCAGTACTACACCCAGCTGCTCTTAACACAGGTCTAGACACATGAGTCAGTCTGTCTGCCTGTCTGACATCAGGGTGAAGGTCACATGTGAGAGCCAGAACTTAGTCATACTAACCACCAGGCATTCCTCAACCCATATTACCAACCCTGCTCAAATAGAGTCATTATGCCAAGAAACAGACAACTTCATGACTTTTAACCTAAAATCTGCATTTCCCCAGCAATTAAATTTTCTTATTGCACATCAGGAACAGTCATCATGGCAGAATCTGGACCAAAGAATGAAACCAAGTTTAGTTTTAAATAGAAAGGTGGAGGAAAGGATTGTAATACAAAGGGCAGTGGAAACGTTAGGTTCTCAGCCTTTTAATGCACTTAGCATCTGAGGGACGTAGACTTTCTCTGAAGATTTTGGAAACCAAAACACCTGGATTCTAGAGGCTCATGCTAATGGTTATCTTACAGACATTCCTTCTCTCTCTGTCTCTGTCTCTGTGAAGCAGCACATGGCTATTCATTTCCTGATGGAGAGCTCCTGGGACTTGGTAACAAGATGTTTGTGATGGACGCCCTTTATCTTTGGAATCCCTTCCTTCCTGCACTGGCAGAATCCAAATATCTTGGCCTTCCACATAGCCTGTTCCAAAGGTTGTCTTTTTAATTGAGCTTCCGCTTAAAAATACTTAAGACTCTATGTGTTTTCTTGCTACTTACTGACACCACCGTGAAACCCTGTCCGACAGTGCTGGGCCCTCATTTCCCCCGCAACATTTAAAGATACAGTTCACCACTCATTTAACTAGTAACTAACCTCCCTCTTGTAATTTTCTATTAAGAGTGTTTTCTTTTCTCAGACCCTAAGAAAAGGCTTTACGGTGATCAGCTTAGGACTCTTGAGAGTTGAACCTATTTTGAGAGGGAAGCACAGAGAGAAGCCTGTAGTAGTGGATTCCAATGGCCAGGCTAAGCTAAACCCCAGCATCAGATGTGAGTTCCAATCTCTGGATCTTCCAGAATAAATGAGAAGGCATAAATTAATTTTGAAAGATTTTTAATGTTAATGACTTTAAAGTTTTAGTAAAGAGCACTGTTTTCCTTAACTTTATCTTGCACAAAAGTTGAAATACCTTGTCCTTTGTCCAGATTTGAGTAACCAAACTGACCTGAGATCATTATTTTTTTAGAAAAAAAATCCTATAAACACAAACTTTCCAAAAGCAACATATTTAGTAACTAAAAGTTTATTTTGTCCACTGAAATCCATTTTACTGTGTGTCCCATTGTCCTAGTAAAACTTGAGTGAGGAAATCAAAATGCATGTTAAAACAGGGGTAGATTTTGCAGATCTGGCTGGCTCTCATTAACTCTTGATTTGTATATTTCCACATGTTGGTCAGTCTCCAAAACCATCCCTCCGTTTCTCCAAGTCCAGTTCATTACCAGGACTGGGCTTCATGCTTACACTGGATTGTCATTATCCTGCTCTTTTCCGGCACCTGTCAAAACCCTGAGATGGCTTTTTAAGACACTAAAGTCACTTGTGGCCATCCAGGCAGAGGCAGGAAGGCCTCCTGGTGTTTGCAGATCAGAGTATTCCCTGAATCTTGGCTTCTGGGCTCCTGCTTCCTGCCTGTTTCCCCTTGAAGGAGTCCCATAGGGTCATGGACTAGAGGACGCAGTTTCCACAACTCAGGGGCTATCAAGACTCTGGATCTTGGGTTTTTTGATGACCTCTGGGCCCCTATCTTGCTGACTTCCCCCACCCCCCACCGCTCCTTCCCTCCCTTCCCATTCAGGTGTTTGAAATGACAAGCTGCTATTTATTTTGCTCCATTTCCCACTTTTAACAGAAACCAGTAGCTGAAGATGTGCCAGGTGGTCCTGTTGATAAACAATGAGTTCTAATACAAGATTTCCTCCTGGAACGCCAGCTTCTTTTTTTCTGGCAGATGACCGAAGTGGGAGGAAACTTGGCTCTGTCTTCTAGACATTTTTCCTTTGGCAGCTTGTCTCCATTCCCCACAGAGTGACAGAAGAAGGAGAATGGTACGCTGGCTGTGCAGGAGTTCCTGGGGCTATTTCTGGTGGTGGCTAACAGTCTAACCTTACTCAACTTACTAAATTCCTGAGGTCAGACCACTTCCCAACTGAGCGTCTGGTCTTAAAGTGGCCCCCATTTGACTCTAGGATTCCCTGGTGATACTCCATCTGCCACAGCTGTGAAAAATCCAACCTTTCGATCTCTTGCACCTTCCATCAAAGTATTTCTTTTTTCTGTTCCTGGACACAGTAAGTGCTCAATAGACTTTTTTGAGAGCTCAGTGAACTCTACTCTCTATTTTTCCAGCTTCACGAATATTCCATTATTGCAGAATTAACGCATCATCCCAGTAACTGACGTCCTACTTTCTAAGTACCATGAGTGAGAGGGGAGTGTGCTGGAGGCTGAAGGTCTGATGGAGATCAGTTTGGTCATGTGTGGGCCATATGGCCTTGGCTAGTTTCTACAAATGCAAGAAGCAATTGAGTGACTGTGGATCAAGGATTGTGCAGGACACGAAGACAAAGAAATGAAATGCACTCTGCCTGCATGCAAGCAGTCTAGAGGGGATGAAGGGCATGAAACATAGCAGTATTGGCATGATGTGATGGAATTATGTGATTCCAATGGCATGGAGGTGTAGTGAAGGGCCAGTCCAGCTGTTGGTGGGATCAGCAGCCAGGGAAGTCTTCCCAGAGGAAATTGCACTTTGGCTAGGTCCAGAATTATGAATCAACCATTCAAGGAAGGGAAAGAGGCATACTTCTGGCATAGAGAACAGAATATACAAATTCAAAAACAGTCAGAGGCACACAGATGGCCAACAGGCACATGAAAATATGCCCAGCATCACTATTTATTAGAGAAATGCAAATCAAAATGATGAGCTATCACCTCACACCAGTCAGAATGGCAGTCATTTAAAAATTGACAAATAGCAAATGCTGGAGAGAGTATAGATAAAAGGGAATCCTCCTCCACTGTTGATGAGAATGTAAACTGGTGCAGCCAGTATGGAAAACTGGTATGCAGATTCCTCAAAAACTATAAATATAATTGCTATTTGATCCAGCAATACCGCTCCTGGGCATGTATCCAAACAGAACTATTATTTGAAAAGATACATGTACCTTGATGTTCATAGCAGCACTATTTACAATAGTCAAGACATGGAAGCAACCTAGATGTCTGTTAACAAATGAATGGATATGACAGAAGAGGTGGTATGTATATGCATTGGAATATTACTCAGCCATTAAAAATAATGAAATAATGCCATTTGCCAGAACATGGAAGAACCTACAGATGATCATACTAAGTGAAGTAAATAAGAAAGAGAAAGAAAAATACCATACGATATCACTAAAATATGAAACACATGAACTTATCACAAAACAGGAACAGACTCGCAGATGTAGAGAACTGATTTGTGGTTACCAAAAGGGAGGGTTGGGGGAGGAATGGATTGGGAGTTTGAGATTAGCCGATGCAAACTGCTATGTATATGTATAACTGAATCACTTTGCTGTGCACCAGAAACTAAGACAACACTGTAAATCAACTATACTTCAATAAAATACATTTTTAAAAAAAATGGTCAAAAGTTATCAACGATGGTTCAAAAAAGCTGGGACAATTGTTGTCATGGCAGAATGGTAGACGATGAGGCCAGAAGGGTGATCTGTGTTTGATTTTTACCCTGAAGATGGCCGGGAGCAAATGAGGGTTTAAAAACAGGAGTAGCCTGATCAGACATGCATTTTTTTTTTTTAGACATGCATTTTAAAGTGCTCACTCTGACTAAGGAAGAGAAAACAGTTGAGGGAGTTAAAATCCATTTAGTGGCATCTTCTGTGTAGAAGCAGCTGGCAGCCTAAGAGGAAGACTGTGAGGACCAATATAGGACAGAGGGAATGAAGAGAAGGATGTCAATTTGAGAAGTGTTTAGGAGGTATAATTAATAAAACTCAGTGGCAGCTTAGCTGGGTGAGGGCAGAAGAGAGGATAAGGGATCTTGGATGACTTTCAGGTTTCTTTCTCAGGCAGTTGAATATCCAATGATGACACTCGTATAGCATTTCTTTTTTTTTTTTAATTGGAGGATAATTACTTTATAGTATTGTGATGGTTTCTGCCATATATCATATAGTGTTTCTTAATAGAGGTGCTAGTGGCATCTTGGACAGGAAGATTCTTTGTGTGGGATTCTCTTGTACATATAAAATTGTTAGCATCTTTGGCCCAATCCCCTAAGTTCCAGTAGCATTTCCTAGTTATTTCGACATCTAAAAAGTGATTCCCCACATCCCCTTGAGACCCTGAATACAGAATGAAGAATGATTTGGGCTGGTAAGGAGGAATGAGACCAGTTGGGGGCACACTCAGTTTGAGGTAATAATTAAAGCTCTCATGTTTTCACCCAACCATCTCCTTGTGACATCACTCAAAACCACTCCAACTAGAAAGATATCTTGAATTGAACCAACTCAAGTCTAAGGACTCCTCTGTCACACAATATGCCCTGTATCATTTGGTCCCAGCTCAGCGTAGTGCATAAATGTGGTTTCCAATGTTCACATGGGTGGGAAATTTTATGAGAAGCCCAAGATCTCTGCAGTCAGGTTACAGAACATGGGGCCTGTGCTGTTTATTCTCCCTGTGCCTCTCTGTATCCATTGTCCACATTTCCTGTCTTCCTCTGTGCTCCTGGTGGCTGAGGTCTGCAAATGCCTAAACTCAGAGTCACGTCTGGCTGCACCTTGGTTTGGCCAATAGGAGGCACCAGTACAGAGACCGGAAGGCAGAAGAGAGGCCAGGGGTGTGTCTTCTCTCGCTCGCCCTTCCCTGCCTGCTCTGATTCTAGCAGCAGTGGCTCCGGTACTGTGGTGGTAGCTCCCATCAGTCCCCTCTCTTCCATGCCTCAGGCTCCAGTAGCACTGTCTCCCCTCTTCCTGCTCTTTCATGTTAGCAGCTAGCTTGCATCCTTTTTAACTGCAAATCCATAATGAAAACTTGCAGAAGAGACTGACAACCGCCTTCATCTCCAGCTCCCACATACTCGAACTTCATTGGCCACCTTTCATCTACACTTACCTCTGGGTGCTTATAGTCTCCTCTTTAAGGGCATCTGCTAGCTGTGTTGAGAGTCTAGCAAAGAGGCCCCTTTGATGGCTACACGAGACCCCTGCCTTCCAAAAGACAGATGCCCTGATTGGAGTGATGGCTCATCTGGTCTGAACAATTTGTCTCTCTAAAAAATCGTTGGCCCAAATCAAACTATATTAAAATGCATTCCTATAATTCCAGTGCAGAAGACTTAGTGACCCAGGTAGTATTATCTTAACCTTGAAGTTTCTAGATTAAAAACGGAAAACAGCTTGTTGACCATCCTTGAATTACCATATTAAAACCCTTTAAAAAACTTAACAAGATATGTAAAAGTCCCAAAGAAATGACAGGTTTAGAAGACCTCAGAGGTCACCTTAATTTTCTCATGTTTCTGTAATTCCCTTTTGTAAAAAAGTAGGGCATTAATTAATCAGTCTGTGGTAATAGGAGTTATCCAGACCTTGCCACTCAGAGTGACCTATGGACTAGCAAATCAGCATCTCCCAGGAGCTTGTCAGAAATGCAGAATCTCCATCCCCACCTCCCAGACCTGCTGGATCTAAACCTGCACGTTTAACAGGTTCTCAGGTAACCCCTGTGTACATTGAAATTGAAGAAGCACTGATCTAAAAGAGTTCTCAAACTATCTGTGCTGAAGAACTAGAGTGTGGTGTTTTTCCCCCCACCCTTTAATCTGTTGTGGATTGATGCATTTGAAAATGCAATGAAATTAAATTATAAGAATAATGAAATAAAAAGGCAGAGACATATAAAATACAAACCCAAACTTTTATTATTAGATTCTAAAGACATGGAATTACTCAGTCAAATTGCTATGAAAGTCTCTAAATGATACACACCAGCTGTTTCTCTGGATTCCACAACATTGACCAACAACAGGTTCATGGATGGTCAATACACAGTGGACCACACTTTGATTAGCCTTATTCCAGTTTATTGTCATTTTTACAGAAGGGAAAACAGAGGCCCAAACAATGTACTCAAGGTGACACAGCTGCATAATGAAAGGCACAGTATTGAATTTTACATCTCCAAAACTCTTTCTGATATACCTTATTAACCCTAGTGAAAAATTTAAATACTTATAGAGAATATGATTAAGGTCAGGTACAATGTTTTACAAGGATTATCTTGCAGTCACTTCACATACTTGTCATTGAGATTCTGTCAATGCCCTTACTTTATGGTTGAGGAAACTGAAGCTTAGAGAGGTTAATACCTAGTCCAAGTCTCCTTGGGTAAATAAGCGATGAAGCTGGGGTTTGGATGTAAGTTTGACCACAAAGTAAACACGCTTATATAGTCAGAGTTCTCCAGAGAAACTGAACCAATAGGAGTTGTGTGTGTATGTGTGTGTGCATGTGTGTATGTGTCTTAAGGAGATTTATTATAAGAAAATGACTCACTCAATTATGCATGTAGGCAAGTCCCCAGGTCTGCAGGGAGTCAAAGGCTGAAGACCTAGGAGAACCATGTTTAATTCCAGTTCGAGTCTGAAAGCCTGAGAACCAAGACAGCCAATGGTGTAGTTCCATTCAAAGGCTGGAAGGCTTGAGACCCTGGAAGAGCCAGTGCTTCAGTTTGAGTCCAAGGGCAGGAAAAAAGCTGATGTTCCATCCAAAGACAGGCAGACAAGAACTCTTTCTTAATCACAGAAGAGTCAGCTTTTCTGTTCTATTCAGGCTTTCAACTGATTGAATGAGGTCCACTCACCTTAGGGAGAACAATCTGTTTTACTCAGTCTACCAATTCAAGCATTAATCTTATCCAAAAAAACATCCACACAGACACACCCAGAATAATGTTTGACCAAATATTTGGGCAACCTGTGACCCAGCCAAGTTGACACATAAAATTAACCATCACAGTGTTTAACCACTACCCAACTCTCACTCCTGTCTCTACTCTGTTCATGAATTATTAATTACGGGGACAAAAGCATCAGTTACACAAATCCCACAGACCTGGGGTTGCAGGCAATCTATTTTACATTAAAATAATATGCTGACCCAAAGTCCCTTGGGGCATCTGCAAGTAAGCCAAATTCTCTGCCACTTTATAGCAAGGAACATTTTTCCTCCAATATTCAATAACATAACCCTCATTTCCATTGAGACCTCACCAGAAGCACCTTAACTTTCATGTCTGTAGCGACATTCTGTTCCTGATAATATAAGTATTCTCTAAGACAAGAGCTTTCTCTACAGATCTGCTCACCTCTTTCTGAGTCTTCATCAAAACTGCCTTTAATGTCTACTTCTACCAACAATCTTCTCAAGATAACTTCTATCACATAACTTAAAATTCTTCCAGCTTCTACTGCTATCCAATTTCAAAACATTTCCACATTTTGAGGCATTTATTATAGCAGCGTCCTGCTTTCAATACCAAAGTTTCTATCAGTCATGGTCCTCCTTTTATTTTAAGGAGCTGGAATATCCAAAATTCATGTGGCCAGTGGACTGGAAATCCAAGCAGGAGCTGATGTTACTATCTTGTCTTGAGTCCAAAATTTGTCGGGTAGGCAAGCAGGCTGGAAACTCTTGTAAGAGGTAAAGCTACAGTCTTTTTTTTTTTTAATTTTTTAAAATATAAATTTATTTTTTTTAATTGAAGGTTAATTACTTTACAATATTGTATTGGTTTTCCCATACATCATCATGAATCTGCCACAGGTATACATGTGTTCCCCATCCTGAACCCCCCTCCCTCCTCCCTCCCCATACCATCCCTCTGGGTTGTCCCAGTGCACCAGCCCCAAGCATCCAGTATCATGCATCGAACCTGGACTGGTGATTCATTACATATATGATATTATACATGTTTCAATGCCATTCTCCCAAATCATCCCACCCTCTCCCTCTCCCACAGAGTCCAAAAGACTGTTCTATACATCTGTGTCTCTTTTGCTGTCTTGCATGCAGGGTTATCGTTACCATCTTTCTAAATTCCATATATATGCGTTGCTGCTGCTGCTGCTAAGTCGCTTCAGTCATGTCCGACTCTTTGCGACCCCATAGACGGCACCCACCAGGT
Source organism: Oryx dammah (assembly GCF_014754425.2). Lineage (NCBI taxonomy): Eukaryota > Metazoa > Chordata > Mammalia > Artiodactyla > Bovidae > Oryx > Oryx dammah. The sequence continues at coordinate 69,808,077 of NW_024070187.1, forward strand.
TCCGCCGTCCCTGGGATTCTCCAGGCAAGAATACTGGAGTGGGTTGCCATTTCCTTCTCCAATGCATGAAAGTGAAAAGAGAAAGTGAAGTCGCTCAGTGGTGTCCGACCCTCAGCGACCCCATGGACTGCAGCCTTCCAGGCTCCTCTGTCCATGGGATTTCCCAAGCAAGAGTACTGGAGTGGGGTGCCATTGCCTTCTCCGATATATGCGTTAGTATACTGTATTGGTGTTTTTCTTTCTGGCTTACTTCATTCTGTATAATCGGCTCCAGTTTCATCCACCTCATTAGAACTGATTCAAATGTATTCTTTTTAATGGCTGAATAATACTCCATTGTGTATATGTACCACAGCTTTCTTATCCATTCATCAGCTGATGGACATCTAGGTTGCTTCCATGTCCTGGCTATTATAAACAGTGCTGTGATGAACATTGGGGTACACGTGTCTCTTTCAATTCTGGTTTCCTTGGTGTGTATGCCCAGCAGTAGTATTCCTGGGTCATAAGGCAGTTCTAGTTCCAGTTTTTTAAAGACTCTCCACACTGTTCTCCATAGTGGCTGTACTAGTTTGCATTCCCACCAATACTGTAAGAGGGTTCCCTTTTCTCCACACCCTCTCTGGCATTTATTGCTTGTAGACTTTTGGATCGCAGCCATTCTGACTGGCGTGAAATGGTACCTCATTGTGGTTTTGATTTGCATTTCTCTGATAATGAGTGATGTTGAGCATCTTTTCATGTGTTTGTTAGCCATCTGTATGACTTCTTCAGAGAAGTGTCTATTTAGTTCTTTGGCCCATTTTTTGATTGGGTCATTTATTTTTCTGGAAATGAGTTGCATAAGTTGCTTGTATATTTTTGAGATTAGTTGTTTGTCAGTGCTTCATTTGTTATTATTTTCTCCCTTTCTGAAGGCTGTCTTTTCACCTTGCTTATAGTTTCCTTTGTTGTGCAGAAGCTTTTAAGTTTAATTAGGTCCCATTTGTTCATTTTTGCTTTTATTTCCAACATTCTGGGAGGTGAGTCATAGAGGATCCTGCTGTGATTTATGTCAGAGAGTGTTTTGCCTATGTTCTCCTCTAGGAGTTTAATAGTTTCTGGTCTTATATTTAGATCTTTAATCCATTTTGAGTTAATTTTTGTGTATGGTGTTAGAAAGTGTTCTAGATTCATTCTTTTACAAGTGGTTGACCAGTTTTCCCAGCACCACTTCTTAAAGAGATTGTCTTTAATCCATTGTATATTCTTGCCTCCTTTGTCAAAGATAAGGTGTCCATAGGTGGGTGGATTTATCTCTGGGCTTTCTATTTTGTTCCATTGATCTATATTTCTGTCTTTGTGCTAGTACCATACTGTCTTGATGACTGTGACTTTGTAGTAGAGCCTGAAGTCAGGCAGGTTGATTCCTCCAGTTACATTCTTTCTCAAGATTGCTTTGGCTATTTGAGGTTTTTCATATTTCCATACAAATTGTGAAATTATTTGTTCTAGCTCTGTGAAAAATACCACTGGTAGCTTGATAGGAATTGCATTGAATCTATAGATTGCTTTGAGTAGTATACTCATTTTCACTATATTGATTCTTCCAATCCATGAACATGGTATATTTCTCCATCTGTTAGTGTCCTCTTTGATTTCTTTCACCAGTGTTTTATAGTTTTCTATATATAGGTCTTTAGTTTCTTTAGGTAGATATATTCCTAAGTATTTTATTATTTTCGTTGCAATGGTGAATGGAATTGTTTCCTTAATTTCTCTTTCTATTTTCTCATTATTAGTGTATAGAAATGCAAGGGATTTTTGTGTTAATTTTGTATCCTGCAACTTTACTATATTCATTGATTAGCTCTAGTAATTTTCTGGTGGAGTCTTTAGGGTTTTCTATGTAGAGGATCATGTCATCTGCAAACAGTGAGTTTTACTTCTTCTTTTCCAATTTGGATTCCTTTTATTTCTTTTTCTGCTCTGATTGCTGTGGCCAAAACTTCCAAAACTATGTTGAATAGTAGTGGTGAAAGTGGGCACCCTTGTCTTGTTCCTGACTTTAGGGGATTTCCTTTCACTTTTTCACCATTATGGATAATGTTTGCTGTGGGTCTGTTATATATAGCTTTTATTATGTTGAGGTATGTTCCTTCTATTCCTGCTTTCTGGAGAGTTTTTATCATAAATGGATGTTGAATTTTGTCAAAGGCCTTCTCTGCATCTATTGAGATAATCATATGGCTTTTATTTTTATATTTGTTAATGTGGTGAATTACATTGATTGATTTGCGGATATTGAAGAATCCTTGCATCCCTAGGATAAAGCCCACTTGGTCATGGTGTATGATCTTTTTAATGTGTTGTTGGATTCTGATTGCTAGAATTTTGTTAAGGATTTTTGCATCTATGTTCATCAGTGATATTGGCCTGTAGTTTTCTTTTTTGTGGCATCTTTGTCAGTTTTGATATTAGGGTGATGGTGCCCTCATAGAATGAGTTTGGAAGTTTACCTTCCTCTGCAATTTTCTGGAAGTGTTTGAGTAGGATAGGTGTTAGCTCTTCTCTAAAGTTTTGGTAGAATTCAGCTGTGAAGCCGTCTGGACCTGGGCTTTTGTTTGCTGGAAGATTTCTAATTACAGTTTCAATTTCCGTGCTTGTGATGGGTCTGTTAAGATTTTCTATTTCTTCCTGGTTCAGTTTGGAAAGTTGTACTTTTCTAAGAATTTGTCCATTTCTTCCACATTGTCCATTTTATTGGTACATAATTGCTGATAGTAGTCTCTTATGATCCTTTGTATTTCTGTGTTGTCTGTTGTGATCTCTCCATTTTCATTTCTAATTTTATTGATTTGATTTTTCTCCTGTTGTTTCTTGATGAGTCTGGCTAATGGTTTGTCGATTTTATTTATCCTTTCAAAGAACCAGCTTTTGGCTTTGTTAATTTTTGCTATGGTCTCTTTTGTTTCTTTTGCATTTATTTCTGCCCTAATTTTTAAGATTTCTTTCCTTCTACTAACTCTGGAGTTCTTCATTTCTTCCTTTTCTAGTTGCTTTAGGTGTACAGTTAGGTTATTTATTTGACTTTTTTCTTGTTTCTTGAGGTATGCCTGTATTGCTATGAACTTTCCCCTTAGCACTGCTTTTATAGTGTCCCACAGGTTTGGGGTTGTTATGTTTTCATTTTCATTCATTTCTATGCATATTTTGATTTCTTCTGTGATTTGTTATTTAGCAGCGTGTTGTTCAGCCTCCATATGTTGGAATTTTTAATAGTTTTTCTCCTGTAATTGAAATCTAATCTTACTACATTGTGGTCAGAAAAGATGCTTGGAATGATTTCAATTTTTTTTTTTGAATTTACCAAGGCTAGATTTATGGCCCAGGATGTGATCTAACCTGGAGAAGGTTCTGTGTGCGCTTGAGAAAAAGGTGAAATTCATTGTTTTGGGGTGAAATGTCCTATAGATATCAATTAGTTCTAATTGGTCTATTGTATCATTTAAAGTTTGTGTTTCCTTGTTAATTTTCTGTTTAGTTGATCTATCCATAGGTGTGAGTGGGGTATTAAAGTCTTCCAGTATTATTGTGTTATTGTTAATTTCCCCTTTCATACTTGTTAGCATTTATCTTACATATTGTGGTGCTCCTATGTTGGGTGCATATATATTTATAATTGTTATATCTTCTTCTTGGATTGATCCTTTGATTACTATGCAGTGTCCTTCTTTGTCTCTTTCACAGCCAATGTTTTTTGAAACATGTATAATAACATGTAAGAATCGAAATGCCAGTCTATGTCTGATGCAGGATATGACACGCTTGGGGCTGACGCGCGGGGATGACCCAGAGAGATGTTGTGGGGAGGGGGGTGGGAGGGGGGTTCATGTTTGGGAACGCATGTACACCTGTGGTGGATTCATGTCAATCTATGCCAAAACCAATACAGAATTGTAAAGTAAAAATTAAAAATAAATAAATAAATTAAAAATAAAAAATAAATAATAAAAAAAAAATAAAGTCTATTTTATCTGATATGAGTATTGCTACTCCTGCTTTCTTTTGGTCTCTATTTGCATGGAATATCTTTTTCCAGCCCTTCACTTTCAGTCTGTATGTGTCCCCTGTTTTGAGGTGGGTCTTTTGTAGACAACAAATATAGGGGTCTTGTTTTTGTATCCATTCAGCCAGTCTTTGTCTTTTGGTTGGGACATTCAACCCATTTATGTTTAAGGTAATTAATGATAAGTATGATCCCGTTGCCATTTACTTTATTGTTTTGGGTTCGAGTTTATACACCCTTTTTGTGTTTCTTGTCTAGAGAATATCCTTTAGCATTTGTTGGAGAGCTGGTTTGGTGGTGCTGAATTCTCTCAGCTTTTGCTTGTCTATAAAGCTTTTGATTTCTCCTTCATATTTGAATGAGATCCTTGCTGGGTACAGTAATCTGGGCTGTAGGTTATTTCCTTTCATCACTTTAAGTATGCCTTGCCAATTCCCTCCTGTCCTGAAGAGTTTCTATTGAAATGTCTGCAGTTATCCTTATGGGAATCCCCTTGTGTGTTATGTGTTGTTTTTCCCTTGCTGCTTTCAATATTTGTTCTTTGTGTTTGATCTTTGTTCATTTGATTAATATGTGTCTTGAGGTGTTTCGCCTTGGGTTTATCCTGTTTGGGACTCTCTGGGTTTCTTGGACTTGGGTGATTATTTCCTTCCCTGTTTTAGGGAAGTTTTCAACTATTATCTCCTCAAATATTTTCTCATGGTCTTTCTTTTTGTCTTCTTCTTCTGGGACTCCTATGATTCAAACGTTAGGGCATTTAACACTGTCCTGGAGGTCTCTGAGATTGTCCTCATTTCTTTTAATTCGTTTTTCTTTTTTCCTCTCTGATTCATCTATTTCTACCATTCTATCTTCTACATCACTAATCCTATCTTCTGCCTCTGTTATTCTACTATTTGTTGCCTCCAGAGTGTTTTTGATCTCATTTATTGCATTATTCATTATATATTGACTCTTTTTTTATTTCTTCTAGGTCCTTGTTAAACCTTTCTTGCATCTTCTCATTCCTTGTCTCCAGGCTATTTATCTGTGATTCCATTTTGATTTCAAGATTTTGGATCATTTTCACTATCATTATTCAGAATTCTTTATTATGTAGGTTCCCTATCTCTTCCTCTTTTGTTTGGTTTTCTGGGCATTTATCCTGTTCCTTGAGATGAAAACAGAAGTTAAATTCAAAATCATGTTGATGAGGCCAAGCAGCAGGGGTTGATTGTGTGGCTTCATCCTGAAGAGGCTCGTCCGGGATCTTCTTTTCCTTTTTCTTAAGGATGGTCTTAGTCTCTTGAGGGTCAGCAGGGTCCCTCTGTGCGGTCCACTCAGCGTTTTTTGGGTCTGTGTGGTATGTTCTTTTCACCCTTGTATGATGGATCCAAGGGACAATACCTGCAACTTTAACTGCAGTAGGGGTAGTTAGAATAATGTAAGGGCCCTTTCACTGAGGGGCTAGCAAATCATGTTTCCAATCTTTGACCCATACTTGGTCACCAGGCATAAACTCATGAATCTGTTCCCCAGGGGGGAACGGCACCCTTTCTTGTACAAATTTAGTTACCCGAGTTATTACCTTACCCAGTTCCATCTGCTGTGAAATCCTATCCCCCATTACCTGAGGCAAATTTGTTGACACCTGTTTTATTATGGGAGGGGGCCTCCCATACACAATTTCATATGGAGAATATCCTTGGGACTATGGGGTCATCCTGAGTCTGAGAAGAGCCGTCAGAAGCAAGTCCACCCAAGGGCAGTCAGTCTCTATGATCCACTTAGAGAGTCTCTTTAATGTCCAATTGGTTCATTCCACCATCTCAGAACTCTGGGCCTATATGCAGTGTGCAGTTTCCATTTGATGTTTAAAGTTTTGCTTACTTGTTGTACTAAATCAGCTACAAAAGCCAGGCCATTGTCTGAACCAATGCTGGTGCACCAGGCTACTTCTGATGCTCTTTCAGTACAGGTAGGAAAAGCTTCTACCCATCATCTCATGGGCACATTCCTACCAGACTTCCAGAACACTTCCAGCTGCTGGATATGTGGGACTATGCTTCTGTCAGTGATGGATGGACTTCCTTGGTGGGTGTCACCATTCTTCCAAGGAGATTTTAAACCACTCTGCTCTTTTCTGGGATGACAAAAAGAGACTTTCCTCTCTCTTGTCAATCATAACCTCTCCTTGCTCTCTTGGTGTAAGACCTACAGTCAATAGACTCGGGTCGTGTGGTTACATTTTATATAAATGCCGGTGTAACAAAAGCCTAACCTACAACAAGCCCCAATAAATCTACCTTATTTACATGCTAGGTGGACAAGATCTGTGTTTCAGTGGTATGAGTATATTGCTGCCTTAGGCTTCCCTGGTGTCTCAGATGGTAAAGCATCTGCTTACAATCTGGGAGACCCGGGTTCAAACCCTGGGTCGGGAAGATCTCCTGGAGATGGAAATGGTAACCCACTCCAGTATTCTTGCCTGGAAAATCCCATGGATGGAGGAGCCTGGTAGGCTACAGTCCATAGGGTCGCAAAGAGTTGGACATGACTGAGTGACTTCACTTCACATCCTGTTCCTTTACCTGCTGGGTATTCCTCTGTCTCTTCATCTTGTTTATATTCCTGAGTTTGGGGTGGCCTTTCTGTATTCTGGCAGTTTGTGGCGTTCTCTTTATTGTGGAGTTTCCTTGCTGTGGATGGGGTTGTACGGGTGGCTTATCATGGTTTCTTGGCTAGGGAAGCTTGTGTCGGTGTTCTGGTGGGTGGAGCTGGATTTCTTCTCTCTGGAGTGCAATGAAGTGTCCAGTAATGAATTATGAGATGTCAATGGTTTTGGAGTAACTTTGGGCAGCCTGTATATTGGAGCTCAGGGCTGTGTTCCTGTGTTGCTGGAGAATTTGTGTGGTATGTCTTTCTCTGGAACTTGTTGGCCCTTGGGTGGTGTTTGGTTTCAGTGTAGGTATGGAGGCGTTTGATGAGCTCCTGTCAATTAATGTTCCATGGAGTCAGGAGTTCTCTGGTGTTCTCAGGATTTGGACTTAAGCCTCCTGCTTCTGGTTTTCAGTCTTATTTTTACAGTAGTCTCAAGACTTCTCCTTCTATACAGCACCATTGATAAAACATCTAGGTTAAAGATGAAAAGTTTCTCCACATTGAGGGACACCCAGAGAGATTCACAGAGTTACATGGAGAAGAGAAGAGGGCAGAGGGAGTTAGAGGTGACCTGAATGAGATGAGGTGGAATCAATAGAGGAAAGAGCAAGCTAGCCAGTAATCACTTCCTTATGTGCACTCCACAAATGGACCGCTCAGTGATGTTCACGGAGTTATACAGAGAAGAGAAGAGAGAGGAAGGAGACAGAGGTGGCCAGGAGGATAAAAGGTGGGGGATCAAAAGGGGAGAGACAGATCCAGCCCATAATCAGTTCCCTAAGTGTTCTCCACCATCTGGAACACACAAAGATTCACAGAGTTGGGTAGAGAAGAGAAGGGGTAGGGAGGAGACAGAGGCGACCTTTTGGAGGAAAAGGAGATGGGTACTGAAGATTGGGTTCTTAAAGGTACAAAATTGATAACAAATACCACAAAGCAAAGATTAAAAATCTAGAGTAGAGTTTGGAATTTCAAAAATACAATATTAAAGAAAAGAAGAAAAAAAAGGCAAGAAAAAAAAAGGTCACAAAAATTATTAAAAATATGTATATATGAAGTTTTCTTTAAAAATAGGGGGTTTTTTGCAAAGTAATAGGTTATAAAAGTGAAAATTAAAGGGGTAATAGAGGACTTAAAAATTAAAAAAAAAGAATGATCATAAAAATAGTGAAAATATATCTAGGACTTTCTCTGGTGTTGTTGTGGGTATTGTGGGGTCAGTTCATTTTCAATAGTTACTCGGTCCACCTTATCTTTCTCAAGATCTATAGGTCCCTTCCTATGTAGGCGGTACTAACTACAGGGTTTTAATCTATTGCACCTCTCACTTCCAAGGCGGTTCCCTCTGTTTTAGCTTTTTCTGTTTGCTGGTCTCTTCAGTGTCTGATTTCTACCCTTACACAAAGGGGGCAGTGGTGGACACTTTTTTTAGGCTCACTTGTTCAGTCGCGCTGTGGGGAGGGAGGGACGCTGCAAACAAATAACACTGGTGTGTGCTCGCAGTGCCTCAGCCACATTGGGCCTGCCCCTGCTCACGGGGTTTGTGCCCTCCCTGTCCACACTGCTCAGGTTCTAGCTTGCTCCACTGGGAACCGTCAGAGGCCAGCCCTGGGCTGCATGCACCTCCCAGGTCTAAGCTGCTCGGGTTCAGGCACTCGGGTAGTCCTCAGAGGCGCAGACTCGGTTGGGCCTGCGTTTTGTGCCCTTCACAGGTCCGAGCAGCTCAGGTGATGAGGTGTTTGGCGAGCGCAGTCACTGCGACTTATCACCTCTCCCGTCCCTGGTGCTCAGTTTTCTGGGTGTACAATGGGCGCACCTTCTCAGGTGGATGTTGACTGTCCAGAACCCCAAGAAGTCTTAGTTAGCAAATAAGCCTGCTTGCAGTTTTGTAGATAATGTCTTTCTGGGGCTGCGATTGCCCCCTTCCAGCTCTGGCTGCCTGTCACCGGAGGGGGATGGTCTGCAGCCGGCTAGTTCTGTTCTGTCCTTTGTTCTGTGCAAGGGCCGGGTGGTGTCTTAGGGCTTTTTGCGTGGTAGCTATCCCACAGTCTGGTTTGCTAGCCCAAGTTAGTTCGCTCAGATTGCCCTCGGGCATTCAGGCCAGATCTTTATTCTAAGCAATGCAGCCCGCGCCTCCCTGCCCAGTCCCCACTTGCTAGTGGCGGGTGCAGGCGTCTGCGCTGCTTCTCTGCTGGGGAAGTTACCGTTGGGCTCGTAATCTGTGGGTTTTAATTATTTATTTATTTTTCCTCCCTGTTATGTTGCCCTCTGTGCTTCCAAGGCTCGCCACAGACTTGGCAGTGAGAGTGTTTCCTGGTGTTTGGAAACTTCTCTCTTTTTAAGACTCCCTTCCCGGGACGGAGCTCCGTCCCTACCTCTTTTGTCTCTTTTTTTATCTTTTATATTTTTTCCTACCTCCTTTTGAAGACAATGGGCTGCTTTTCTGGGTGTCTGATGTCCTCTGCCGGCATTCAGAAGTTGTTTTGTGGAATTTACTCAGCGTTTAAATGTTCTTCTGATGAATTTGTGGGGGAGAAAGTGGCCTCCCCGTCCTATTCTTCCACCATCTTAGGACCGTGCCCCCATCTACAGTCTTGAGGCCAAATTTTTTCACCTCTGGAAACCTCAGTTTTTGCTCTTAAGGCCTTCACCTGATTAGGTGAGATCCACTGTGTTATCAGGGCTTCCCCTGTGGCTCAGCTGGTAAAGAATCCACCTGCAATGCAGGAGACTGGATTCAATCCCTGGGTCAGAAAGATCCCCCAGAGAAGGGACAGTCCACCCACTTTAGTAATCTGGCCTGGAGAATTCCATGGACTGTATAGTCCATGGAGTCGCAAAGAGTTGGACATGACTGAGTGACTCTCACTTTCACTGTGTTATTAAGTGTAATCACCTTTATTTAAAGTCAGTTGATTATGGATATTAACAACATCTACAAAGTACCTCCACAACAACACCTGGATCATTGTATTTCTTTTTTGCCAGAGCATTTAACATCCCCTAACACAATAGATACAGGCTCAGTGGTAAAGAATCCCCATGCAATGCAGGAGACACAGGAGATATAGCTTTGATCTCTGAGTTGGGAAGATCCCCTGGAGAAGGAAATGGCAACTCACTCCAGTATTCCTGCCTGGGAAATCCCATGGACAGAGGAGTCTGGTAGGCTACCATGGCGTTGCAAGAATCCAATACAACTGAGCAACTAAACAACACAAACATATTAGATTATTTATTTATTTATTATGTTATTTATTGTATGCCCCCTCCTTTGAATTTATAAAAGTAAGGAATCTTTTCTGTTTTGTTCACTGATGTGGCTTAAATACCTAGAATAGTGTCTGACATTCAATAAATATGAATTGAATGAATGAATCTAGGTTTTGCCACTTAATAAAAAGCAACAACCAACGGATGAATTGTTTAACTTCAGTTCAGTTCAGTTCAGTCGCTCAGTCGTGTCCAACTCTTTGCGACCCCATGAATCGCAGCACGCCAGGCCTCCCTGTCCATCACCAACTCCCAGAGTTCACCCAGACTCGCGTCCATCGAGTCAGTGATGCCATCCAGCCATCTCATCCTCGGTCGTCCCCTTCTCCTCCTGCCCCCAATCCCCCCCAGCATCAGAGTCTTCTCCAATGAGTCAACTCTTCGCATGAGGTGGCCAAAGTACTGGAGTTTCAGCTTTAGCATCATTCCTTCCAAAGAAATTCCAGGGCTGATCTCCTTCAGAATGGACTGGCTGGATCTCCTCACTGAACAATTAAAAGCAAGCAAATGAACAAAACTCTGTCTCTTAAGATTGTCATAGGACTAAAGGAAATAATGTTTGTGAAGTGTCTGGAATACAGAGAGCATTCGGTAAGTGGTATTGTTGACTGTCATCTCTTCCTGTTGTTCATTCAACAAATAGGGGATTAGCAAGTAGGGGCTTACTGTGCATCAAGTACTGGTCACTGAAGATATCGCAGAGTGTAAAAGAGTCCCTGACCTCTTGAGACTTACTTTCTAGTGTGAACAAATGTCCCGCCCTAGATAGCCAGCTTCTACAGTGTTATTCTACAAACCCGTGGCTTGTATTCTACTTCCACAAACCCATGGCTCTATTTCATACCCAGGCTCATGGACAAGGTCATGCCTCAAGGACATGATGGGCATCTATTTCAAAGTTCAGCACTTCCACACTGTTATGTGCTTTGCCACACAGATCTTGCTTCTCTGGGCAGTTGGGATATATATACCTGGGCTTCACAATGACAGATCTACCCTGAAGGGTCAGGGTAATTAGCATCATGTCTGAAGCTTCCTTGAGAGTGGGCTTATTTCACATGTGACTTAAAAAAAATACGGATGAAATATCATTAGGGTGGGATGAAAGAAAACTTTCCAGGTCAGTCTAGTCTGAATGATGTTGATTTTATTACAATTACTGCTCTAAGGATTAACTACAGGCTGAACAGGCTTTTGATGCTTTCTATAACACCCCACCTACTCCAAACACAGGGGCAGATGCAGATGTCTGGTTGTGGGGATGTGGGTGAACCCTGAGGACCTATAGAGCATAGCCAGGCATCCCCACAGCAGGGGTTCTCAATCTTGGCTGCTCTTTGGAATCACCTGGAGAGCTTTTAAAATTCTGGCTGCAAGTAAATCAGAATCTCTGGGGGTGGGATTCAGGCCTCGGTCCTTTTTAAAGCTTCCTGGAACTCTCAACATGTGGTTGAGACTTAGAACTATACCCTTCAAGGCTCTAGTTCCTGCTAAGACTTCTAAAACTTCAAGAGTACCCAAGTCATCCAGGGATTTGCTAATGGCACAGATTCTGGTTCAGTAGCTGTGGTGCTGAGACTCGACATTTCCAAAAAGTTCCCAAGTAGATGATGAGGCTGCTAGTCAGCATTTACATTTTTAGTAGCAAGACTCTAGTCAGTTCTGATCCAAAGCAGACCGTGGAGGGTAGTTCTGTAACTAATAGAGGAGCTCGTGTTGACTCTGGAGAGAGTAGGGGATGGTTCCAAAAGTTATAAAGAAATCTAAAAGCCTTCTTAAACCACATCTACTGCCCTGAAGTCTACAAGCTGGCTGAAGTAGTGCAAAGCAATGATCAAAAATGTGAAACCTGGAGTTAAACTATATGTGAATTCAAACTCTGGTTCCCCCCATCTCCACCTGTGCGTGTGTGAGCATGCTAGGTTGAGTCAGTGGTGTCTGACTCTTTGTGACCTTATGGGCCATAGCCAGCCAGGCTCCTCTGTCTGTGGGAGAATACTGAAGTGGGTTGCCATTTCCTCCTCCAGGGGATCTTCCTGGGCAAGGGATTGAACCTGCATCTCTTATGTCTCCTGCATTGACAGGTGGGTTCTTTACTAATAGTGCCACTTGGGAAGCCCCCTGCAGCTGTATGCTGTGCTATGCTTAGTCGCTCACTCTTTGAGATCCCATGGACTGTAGCCTGCCAGGTTCATCTGTCCATGGGGATTCTCCAGGCAAGAATGCTGGAGTGGATTGCCATGCCCTCCTCCAGGGGATCTTCCAAAACCCAGGGATCAAATTGGGGTCTCCTGCATTACAGGTGGAATCTTTACCAGCTGAGCTACAGACTGTAACAAATCACCTCACATTTCCATGCCTCAATTTCTCCATCTGGAAAATGGTCATGTTAGCAACACTTACCTTATCTTCTTGTTATAAAGATTAAATGAATTAATACAGATAAGATACCAAGAAAAGTGCCTGGAAAATAGTACATGCTCATTAACTGTTAGGTGTGTACTTATTAGAGTAGAAAGGTATAGGTTTGGGGATCAAGGCAGACATGAGTTCAAGTCCTAACTTAGTTACATAACAATTATGTGACAGTGAGTAAGGAATTTATCTCCTCTAAGCCTCAATTTTATCATCTATATGTGACAATAATTCCTGTTCCATAGACTCGTTGAAAAGATCAAAATGATACGTGTAAAGCACATGGCACATAGTAGGTCTGAAAGTTTGTGCCTCTCAAAATTGATATGTTGAAATCCTAACCTCTGGTGTGATAGCATCAGGAGGTGGGATCTTTGGTCAGAAGAGTGGGGCCCTCGTGAACGAGGTTAGTGCTCTTATAAAAGAGACCCCAGAGAGCTCCCTGGCCCCTTCCACTCTGTGAGGACACAATGAAAAGTTTTTAACCTGGAAGAGTGCCCTCACTCAACCAGGCTGGTGCTCTGATCTTGGACTTCTGGATTCCAGAACTGAAAGAAATAAATATCTGCTGCCTATAAGCCCCTCAGCCTGCAGAATAGTTATAACAGCTGAGCAGACTCAGACAGTAGGCATCAGTGAGCAGCGGATGATGGGGAGGGCTCAGGCCTGGATATACTTCATGGTGGGGGCTCCTACCATGTGACTAACTTTTAGGGTGACCACCTCTCAGGGTCTCCATTTCTGCATCAGTAGAATTGAGATGACAGCAGTGCAGCTAGGAGGAGACATGAGTACATGTGAAAGTGTTTAATCAACTGCAGAATCAAAAACTGCAAATATAAGGTTGTAATGTGGTAAAGGCATTTCTCCCCAAACCTCCACCCCAGAGAGAACAGAAAGTGAGACTCATGCTCCGGCACCCACCAAACACTCCCGAAGTCCAGCGTTCAATAAAGTGGGAAGTTGACACAGGTAACATCTCACTTGCCACTTATGCCTGATGTCATCAGTTCTTGTCATCAATGTCATCACTCAATAAAAACAAAAATCCCTCTTGCCTTGTTTGTGGGGCAGTTTCTCTCTGACAAAGCTTCTCTCCTATGCTTCTCTCCTCCCCTCTGCAGCTTTGGTGGCACTCTTAGCCAATACCCCTCCAAACACTACCCAAGTCCATTAAAGAGGGAGGAGGTTGCATGCTTAATGGGTATCGAAAAGCAATTGGATAATGCGTTCTAGAGGGAACCCCCAGAGGGAGCGAGGTGGCACCCAGTGGTGCCAGGCCACTTGTCTCAGCTAATAAAACCTCCCCCAGCAGCCACCCCCTGCGCCCAGCTCCTAAGTGCCATCTGGCACCCACATCTTGAGATCTGCCGCTTCTGTTTGTGCTCCAGACAGCTACAGCTCACTTCCATGTGGCAACATAAGTGTATTGACATTTATCATTGGATTCCACTTTCCAGAACAGAGAGAGACAGGCCTGGCAGGCGCGGAGGGCGTACTTCGCTGCAGGATCACGCCCAGCCGCTGACACTGGGGATTACTTCCCTGTTCTGTCACCCTTTGGCACAGATACCTCTGCTCGGTGCTAATGACAATCACTGGCTTGTACTTCAGATAAGGAGAAGAGAGGGTGGTTTGGAAATCTCTACACTCCATGCAAGCTTCTCTCTCTAGGACAAACGGATGCAACTTTTGTAAATGTCATTCATGTTTCCAGAAATGCCACAAACATGTATGTATGTGTGTGTGTGTATGTATACATTAATATCTACATGTATACCCATATATGTGTGTGCATCTCTATTTCTCTATATCTACATTTCTATATCTATCTCCATATGTTCCTGTTATAAATACTGTGGCATTATTTGAGCATGTATCTGTGCATGTGTCAGCGTGTTCTCATACGCATATCTGTGTGGATAAACAGCATATAAAAATACAGGTTATTTTCCCACAAACTGCATCCTGATACTGCATTAAGCAACAGTCTCAGTTTCCATTGCAGTATTAAGACTCAGCTTTTTGTTCCCCTGTCCCCACTGAAGGGCTAAAAATCTGCTCAAAAAGCCAAAATGTTTTCCCTCTCCATTTAAACTCACTGTCGTCCCATTTGTGAGAGTCTCAAATGAGCTTTTAGGAAAAACAAACAAACAAACAAAAAACTTGACTCAACTTTTGGAGTTGCTTATGCTACATAAGCCAGAAAGTTCCCCCAAATCACCTCATTTGTTCAGGTGTTAGCCATTGTTCCTGGTTTTTTTTTTCCCCCACCACATACCATTGTTTTGAAAGTGAGCCTGTGGTCAAAACAATGCATCTTCTATAACTGGCATTGTCAAAGAATGAACCTCTCACCCGTGTTATCAGGGCCTCTCATTTGCTGTGATCTCATAGTCAAATAATAAGCCTTGGAAGTAGCCAGTGAATCACGCTGCCTTGGTGGCAGTGTGATGACGACAGCTATGACATCTGGAATCTACTAGATAGGAGACCAAGGAGGAAATGTCTGTGGGTGAACAGGAGTTTACTACAGAGAAAGGAAAGAAAAAGACCTTATCAGTAGGGAGGAATGGACATGGTTTTCTGTAATGCCTACCATGTCTCAAATGATTTTGTCATTCAACAAATATTATCCAAGTTGAATTGAAAGATCTCTATCAACCTGAACAAAGGCAAAGATAGAACTCAAATTTCCATTAAGGATGTACACTTGCAAGGAAGGATAATGAGGCAGAATTGTGTCCAAATATGCTTGACTTTGGATTGACCTTCCTGTCCACAGATACTGAGGATGAGCCAGCAAGAGTCTTCCGTGAAACAGGAAGACAAAGGATCGTAGAAATTAAGAGCTGGAAGGAAGTCAGTTGAGGTGCCTTGAGCCCAGGCTATGAGTAATTCCCAAGAACAAGACAGATGGCTCCCACTCCAGGGCTTTTTGACCTGAAACCATTTTGGCCTCCCTGTGCTGTTATGTGTCTGTGCCTTCTGGGGGCTTAAAAATGGTGGCCAAAACCTTCTTGCCAGAGGTCAGATAGTTCCTTTAAGTAAGAGAAAAAAACAAATGGAAGCAGTCTCATTCTCACCTTGGAAACAGAAAGAAAGGGTCGGAAGAAATCTCCACAAGTCATTCAAGGCAAAGACTCTTTAGTGCTAATAGTAACAGACATGATATGGGGAAATGAACATGATCATATCCCACTGGGAGGAGATTACACTGGTAAGATATTTCTGAAAGACAGCATAACAATAGGTATGAAAAGCCTTCAAGTTTTGCATATTCTTTGACCCAGCTAGAGTATAACTGACCCAATTGTAGGATTTTATTCATAGGGAATAAACTATCAGGGCTTTGCACAAAGCTATAACTAAAATAGTATTAATTCTGCTGTCGCTTCTAACAGTGAAAAATAGAAACAATTTAAATGTTCTCTTACAGGGACTGGATGAAAAATTAGTACATAGACAAACCAAAATCTTAAGCAGTAATTAAGTTGATGTGTAAAAATGTTAATTAGCAGTGAACTGCCCATGCTATGTAATTCAATTTTTTTTAAGTTATAAAACTACACATCTGGTGTGATCCCATTTTCATACAATGCATGAGTAGAAGTACACACACCTAAATATTGAGGGTGGTTATCTATAGATGGAGGGATAATGTATGACTCTCATTTTCTTTTTTTATATTTGTTTTTAATGTCTGAGTTTTTTAAATAAATGTATTATTTTAATTACATTTAAAATGAGTAAATGGTAAATCATCTGTTTCTGAAAACTTTGTAGCTAATTGCCTTATTCTTTGGGGTAGAGATGGGGGTTGGGGAGGAGGAGAATAAGTAGAGATCAAAATCATCTTTTAAAATTAGTATTATTGTACATTATAATATTATATATAATATAATATTTTATTTTATTGTATATAATATACCATGTATAATAATGACACCCTTTCTCTTATCTAACACAGTGTCCTTTATGGTTTTTGTTTTATTTGCTGCACTTTCTCAGCCTCCTTTGCTGGCTCTTTTTCATTCCCCTTGATCAAAATCTTGCACCATTGGGCTATCCCATGACTCGGTTCTTGGGCCCTTCTTTTTTCCCATCCACACTCACTTTGCTGGTGGTCTCATCCAATCTCATGGTTTTAAATATAATCTCTATGCTAATACCTCCCTAATTTATATCTCCATCCCTGGCTTCCCCTGCCTGCCCCCTGCCCCAAGAACTCCAGGCTCATAGATCTCCCTCCCTACTCAGCATCTTTACTTGGATGTCTAGCTTAACAAGTCAAAAAAGCAAGTTCCTTCTCTTAGCTGCCAAATCTGCTTTTCCTCAGTCATCACATCAAATAATGGCAACTCCATTCTTCCAATGGCTCAGGACAAAAATTTGGTGTCATCCTCAATTCATCTGTTTCTCTTATATTGTGTATTTAATCCATCAAGAAATCCTGTTCACTCTGCCTTCAAAATGTATTCACATTCTGACCACTTCTTACCCTCTGTGTGGCTGTTACCCTGGTAAAAGCCACTATTATCTCTTGCCTGGATCCTGGCTAACTGATTTGCCTTGCCTACTTTCATTCTGTTCTTAATTTAGCAGCCAGGGTGATCCTGCTAAACATTCATCAAATCGGGTCATGCCTTTATCAAAATCCTCCCACAGTTTCTCATTCCTCCCCGAGAGTGAGCCAAATCCATTACGACAGCTTAAAGGTCTTGCATGATCAGATCGCCTTCTCTAACCTCATTTCTTTCTTTGCTCCCCCTCTGTGTCAGTTTTAAAACATGATCTTCAAATTCTTTGATGCTGTTTTTATTTAGAGGCCAGGGAGCTCTGTCTCTTGCTATTGATCTGGCTTCGGTGACCGCTAGGCATAAGGTTATATGCAGCAGCTTCCATTCACTGCCTTTTGGGGGTACTTATTCAATGGACCCGGCCACCATGGCTGAGGGAGCCTAGGAGACTGTAGAATATGCCACATGGAGAGAAACTGAAGATTCCAGCCAGTAGCCCCTTCTGACCTCTCAGCTGACAGCCAGCACCTACTTGCCAGCTATGTGAGTGAGCCTTCTTCAAAGTGGATGCCCCAGCCCTTCACTGATTCTCCCCAGCCGACACCACGGGGGAACGGAGACAAGCTGTCCCCACCAAGTCCTGCTCATGTAAACAAAAAGATGATTGTTGTTGTAGGTATTATGTTTCACAGTGGTCTGTTCTACAGCCTTGGAGATTCTCCCACTGCAGCAGCCTTACCCCACCATGTTTGCCTCTCTATCCTCTTAGCTGCTCCCTGACCACACAGACATGCTTGTCTCACAGCCTTAGCACTTGCTGTTTCCATCTACATCCCCATATTTACACGGAGGCCTCACTCAGGCTTTCCTGGTAGCTCAGCTGGTAAAGTATCCACCTGCAATGCAGGATACCCCAATTCAATTCCTGGGTGGGGAAGATCGCCTGGAGAAGGAAACAACAGCTACCCTTTCCAGCATTCTTACCTGGAGAATTCCATGGACTGTATAGTCCATAGGATGACAAAGAGTTGAACACAACTGAGCAACATTTACTTTCACTTGTTCATCTCCTTTAGGTCTGCAATCACTTGCTATCTTTCCAGTAAGACTTTCCCTCCTAAACTGGCAAACCAAACATGCTCTCCCTAGCGTCTTCCCTTTTTCCACTTTATTTTTTCCCTTGGTAATCATCACTGTCTAATCATGGCATCTGGTCCCATCACTTCTTGGGAAATAGATGGGGAAGCAATGGAAATAGTGGCTGACTTTATTTTTCTGGGCTCCAAAATCACTGCAGATGGTGGTTGCAGCCATGAAATTAAAAGATGCTTGCTCCTGGAAGGAAAGTTATGACCAACCTAGATAGCATATTCAAAAGCAGAGACATTACTTTGCTAACAAAGGTCCGTCTAGTCTATGGTTTTTCCAGTGGTCATGTATGGATGTGAGAGTTGGACTGTGAAGAAAGCTGAATGCCGAAGAATTGATGCTTTTGAACTGTGGTGTTGGAGAAGACTCTTGAGGGTCCCTTGGACTGCAGGGAGACCCAACCAGTCCATCCTAGGGGAGATCAGTCCTGGGTGTTCATTGGAGGGACTGAAACTCCAATACTTTGGCCACCTGATGTGAAGAGCTGACTCATTTGAAAAGACCCTGATGCTGGGAAAGATCGAGGGCAGGAGGAGAAGGGGATGACAGAGGATGAGATGGTTGGATGGCATCACGGACACAATGGATATGGCTTTGGGTGGACTCCAGGAGTTGGTGATGGACAGGGAGGCCTGGTGTACTGCAGTTCATGGGGTTGCAAAGAGTTGGACATGACTGAGTGACTGAACTGGACTGAACTGAATGGACTATATGATTTATTCATTTAGATTGTTTGTTGCATGTCATAGCTTTAAATATCATCTCTACACTGATTACTAGAAGGTGAACTCTGTGAAGACAGGAATCTTTGTCTGTTTCATTCCCTATTGACTCCTATGTGCCTAGAACAGCATCTCCCACGTAGTCACCTCTCAATATTTGTGGTTCTACTGCAGCCATGTACAAGGATCTGTTTCCTCTGAGATTTGACCATCCCTCTCAAGCTGTCTCCTCTCTGGGGCTCTCTGTCTTCATTCTCCATGCTCTCTGCCTCCTTACTAGACAAAAGTGGCAGCTCTGCTCAAGTCTCAGACCATGAGAGACCCTGGACAAGCTATTTCCTGCACTAGAAGGACTTTCTTCTTCCTGGGCACCAGGAACTTTCTTTATATCAGATCCTGTGCTCATTCCCCAGTAGGGACTGATTGCAGACTTTATGCTCAGGCTTCCAAGCTTTGTTCTTGATAGCAAAAATCAGTAAAAACTTCAGTTCTGACAACGAATGAGCCAAGAATAGGGTGAATGATGTGCTCTAATAATC
Organism: Oryx dammah; assembly: GCF_014754425.2. NCBI lineage: Eukaryota > Metazoa > Chordata > Mammalia > Artiodactyla > Bovidae > Oryx > Oryx dammah. The sequence goes on from NW_024070187.1 coordinate 69,827,383, forward strand.
TATTGCTTTGTAACAACTACCCCCAATCTTAGAGGTTTAAACCAATAGTCACTTGTTTTATTCATGAGTTTGCAATTTGAACTGGGCTTGGTAAAGGCAGTTTGCCTCTGCTATATTGGCATCCACTGGAGGGAAATCAGTTAGGGGCTGGGAGACCTTCTTTCAAGTGTGTAGTTTTAAAAAATTTTATAATATTATTGGAGTACAATTGGTTCACAATGTGTGTTACTTTCTGCTGCACAACAGAATTAATCAGCTATATGTATACGTATATCTTCCCCCTCTTGAGCCTCCCTTCCTCCTGTCCCACCATCTAGGTCATCAACGTAGCGCCAAACTGAGTTCCCTGTGCTTTATAGCACTTCCCACTAGCCAGCTATTTTACACATGATAGTGTGTATGTGCCAATCCTAATCTCCCAATTCATCTCAGCCTCCCCTTCCTCCCATGTTCACAGGTCCATTCTTTATATGTGAATCTATTTCTGTCCTGCAAATAGGTAGATTTGTACCATTTTTCTAGATTCCATATATATGCTTTAATATATGATATTTGTTTTTCTCTTTCTGACTTACTTCACTCCTTCTCCATCTCAGCAAAATCTGGCTTTCAGACTTTATATTTTGCTTTCAAAAAAATTCTAATTTGAAGCTCAGAACACATTCACTTTTCTCAGACTTCACTGGGACATTTTTGTATAGGAAGGAATGCCATTGGCCCAAAGGCAGAGATCCTCAGGGCAACACAGCTAACAATGATTGAAATATGCATCAACTTAATTTCATAAATAACTAATATATATTGCATTTGATTCATTCATTAATTTACCTAATATTCTGATTATGAGAACAGGAATTGTATTGATAGTTGTATGCCCAGGCCTGAGATATAAGTGCTTTAACAAATCTTTAGTAAATTAATGAACAATGATAATCATAGTTAACATCTAGTGTAATAATTAATTATTATTTTTTTTTTTTTTGCTGAGCACTAGTCATAGCATTTTACCTGAACAGCTTTAGAAAATGATATTATTTTTATTCTTATTCTTATTTTACAGATGGGTAACTGAGACACAGGGAGGTTAAGAACCTGCTGTGAAATGACAGAGCTGGGATTCACACTCAGGCAATCAGACATTGATACCCGTCTCTAACCCTTACATATGAACAGGGTGCGGTGAGGACCATATAGGAGAAACATCGTAACCCCACTCTCAGGAGTTGAGTAAGTCTTCCCAGGAGGTAATATCTAAGCAGACTCCTAAAGGACAAATAGAAATAAGTCAGGCAAAGAGGTTGAGAAAGGGCTTTCTTGGCAGGATTTGCAAGGTCACCTAGAGAGAGTTCCAGGCATGATGCTAGGAATACAAGGAGAAATAAAACATGCTCCTTCATGAAACAATGTGTGGTAGGGGACAGCAGAGATGTACACAAGACACTGTGAGGAGGTGAAGGAAGCAGGAATTGAACCTGCTTGAGTAACAAGTTAGTGAGGGCTTCCCAGAGAAGGTGGCATTGGAGTTAAACCTTGGAAATTGTTAAAGAGTTTGCTAAACAAACAAGGAGTTGGAGGGTCATTTCCAATAGAAGGAAAGACACATGCGGTGAAATGTGAAAGAGCTTCTGGAAGTTAAGCAAATATCAAATAGGGTAGGCAGATAATAGCTTTATTTTTTAAATATTTTCAGGAAACTAGTCTGCAGTGTTGCACAGCTTTGCCTCAAACTTTCTGAGAGTAGCAAGTTCTGTTTGATGTTGAACCTTTGTTCATGTCTCTGAAATACAGACATATGTATCCTTGTTCTCCAGCCAGGGGTCATATAGTCTCATTGTCTTTGTCATTCACAAGATACCCCTTCATATGGGAGGAGATTGCTAATCTAAGTCTCTTGTCTTCCCAGACTGCAGGGATTTCATTCTCTCCTTGGCCACTTCACTCTATAAGCAAGAAGTTTATATTGAACGCCAGCATGTGTGTGCACAGATGGAGCTAGCCACTGCAGGGAATAGAGGAGAAATTCAAAGTGTTTTTCCTGCCATCTTGAAGCTACTCACTATTAGCCTGTAAGGTCTGCTTTTCCAACTTCAAATCACAGTGCTACCTTCCATTCAACACTCTCCAATGCCCCTCCATAATGTGGGAGTTTAAGGATGTGTTCACTGAAGTCATGTGGACAAGTCATGTGACCTTGGGCAAGTTATTAATCTTTTTGCGCTTTGGAGTCCTCATCTATGAAATGTGATAATATTATTAACCTTATGGGGAATTTGTGAGGATTGAAAGAGTTAATGTATGTGTAGAAATTAACACAATTTTGGAAAGAAGTCACAGAAAAATAGCTTAATGTGGTTTAAGGAGAAAGAGGGAATTTGTTGATTCACATGATTGAAAAAGCCAGAGAGTATGCCAATTACAGAAAGAGCTTGATCCAGGGGCCCAAATGTTGTCACCAGAACTTAATTTTTCTCCATTTCTAGCTCTGCTTTCATTTCTTGGCTTTGTTCAAGGCTCCACATGGTGTTAAGATGGCAGCCAAGAAACATAGACTCCATTTTCCAATGGGCTAGTCCAACATTCAAATCGAGTCCTGAGTCTGATACTTTTCATCTGAACACATTAAGATGTTCATCTTGAACTGATTACCTGGCTAGGGGATGAGAAAGCTAATTGTCTTAAGTCTGGGTCTTGACCACTACTTTTCACAGAGACTTTGATCTTCATGATATTCACTGTAATGAGTTTCAACCAGGGACAACATGAAAAGTGAAGGTGGCTACTACTGGCTTGCATCAAGGTCCAGCACCAAGAGTGTGGACTCTTAGGCAAGACTGCCTGAATTTGACTGTGGCTCTGGCATTTTCTGGAGAAGGCAATGGCAACCCACTCCAGTACTCTTGCCTAGTGAATCCCATGGACAGAGGAGCGTGATAGGCTATAGTCCGTGGGATCGCTAGGAGTCGGACACGACTGAGTGACTTCACTTTCTCTTTTCACTTTCATGCATTGGAGTAGGAAATGGCAACCCACTCCAGTATTCTTGCCTGGAGGATCCCAGGGACAGGGGAGCCTGGTGGGCTGCCGTCTATGGGGTTGCACAGAGTCAGACACGACTGAAGCGACTTAGCATTCAGCTTAGCATTCAGCTGGCATTTTCTAGCTTTGTAACTACGTGTGAATTATTTATTCTCTTTCTGCCTCAGTTTCCCATCTGATAATTAGGCTTATTGATAGTACTTATAACATTGCTCATAAAGAATGAAAACAGTTAATATTTGTAAAGGGTTTAGAACACTGTTCTTACTAAAAATGCACTAGGACTGTAAGTTATACCACAATTTTTAATTTCTAAAAAATCAGCTTGTAGTTAACTAAACTCTCAAATCTCTTTCATGTTTGTGGCTGCCAACTCAGTCTCCCCCAATCTAAAAGTGTGCAATAAGGGCTTCCCTGGTGGCCCAGACAGTAAAAGTGTGCAATTGATTTCTTCTTTCCAGTCTAAATGCACGACTTTGCATTTAACCCTATTAAATTTCTTCCAGCAGTGCTGGCTCAGCAGCACTTTATTTCCCTCACTTTCTGCATCCACCCATCCACCCATCTCTGGGTGCAAGTGCTGATAATGAGAGAGGTGGAAAAGAAAAGGGAAAGCAGTGCCCTGCAGACTAAGCATGCAGCCGGCAATCATCAAGTTCTGCCTGCAACTTAACACTGGAGCCCAATCTAATTTAAGTGGTTCTAATCATGTTAAAATTAGACACAGAGTTAAAAGTTGACAAGCACAGAAACTTAGTAGCTGATCTCCAGGCAACATTACTATCAAACTGCATTCAAAGTTAAGTCCAGGAGGTTGTTATTCAAAGCACCTCAGTAAAATGAAACGAGCAGGACAATGGTTGTGACAATTGCAAAACTACCGTGACTACAGGTGGAATTAAATGTCTGTCCTGTAAATGAATAGAGACAATTCAGGGAAGCAAGCCATCCAAGATACATCACTTGAATCCTGTTTGGCTATTCTGACATTGAAGAAGATAAGAAAAGGAATCAACTGGGGGAACCCTAAGATGTGGAACTACAAAAATAAACTTGTCATACCTGACAGCTGTGTTTATAAATGCATTATGTTAAAAAACACAGAGTTCCCTATGGCTTGCAATAGCAAGTGGGCATCTTGGGTGTTTAAGTTTTTCCCATAGCCCAGTCATAGGGGCTTTTCTTACTATCTTTTGCTTCCAGCTTTTGTTTCAGTCTTTCCATAAAAGTTGGCAAAGAGTTAGCTGGACAGTTTCAAAAACACAGTTATAACCAACCTGCTGCAAAAAGTGAGCCTATACTAATTGTTCTTTAATGAAGAAGTAGTTGGCCCACCACCACCACCACTACCCCGCCCTTCCAATTCCAGATGGAGATTTTCTTTGTCAATAATCCCAGGGCAGGTTTGAATCAAAGAGGTGACACACGCAGGAGCCAGATGTTTGGAGGGTAAGAAGGGGAGGTTGGTTCACACAATTGTTCTGCCTTCTTGCTTTCCGCTGAGGTTCTTTCCTGTGGGCCGTAGGACACATCAACAGGCTCTGGGCGCATGCGCGGACAGCTTCGCCAGGGCTGCAGTGGGAGTCTGCTCACAGGCTGCCTTCCTGTTCCGGTGCAGCTGGTGTTTGCAGAAGAACATGATCTGAAGGTTGATTTATTTACCCTGTCCACCCGCCCCCCCCCACTCTTTTTTTAATGAATGGACGTAGATATCTGTTTGTTGAAACAATTAATAAACTCTAGTGTTGTGATTAAAATTTAACAGAAACACATCCTTGGCTGGAGGGTGGAACTCTATGCACTGACTCTTGGAATGTTCATAATGGAACTCAGAGTGAGATTAGAGGATTTTTTGTTGTTGTTGTTCTGTTTTAAAGAAAACAGCTGATCACTTTCGCTTGTGGAAAGCAATAGGCTCTGGTTCCTGCCCCTTCATTTTGTCTTTGTTGTCCATGGAGACTCCAAAGATGTAGATGGTGGGGGCGGGGGGGGGGCTCATCTATGGAGGGAAGGAAATGTACATGAAGGTCCGCCTCCTCTTGTGCCAGCTCCTCCTCCCAAGTCTGTTCAAAATCAGAGGTATAAAGTCCTGAGAGACGCAGTCTGATTGCTGTGAAACGAGGGGCTACGCCAGAGGAAGTACACTTTTCTCCTTTAAGAAATTTAATCTTTATTTTGAGGGGTAGTTGGAACATGCACACCCATTGATAAAGCTTTAAAGGAGTAATCAGTGAAAAATAATTAATTTTTTCTTGCACCCTTCCCCCCGCCTTGCCCCAGCTTCCGCCCCAGTCCCAGCCATCAGTTCCCTTACCAGAGATAATCTTTATTAACAGTTTCTAGAGCATTCTTCCAGAGACATCCTATATAGATACAAGCATTCATATATGGATATGTGTCTTAAATACAACAAATAATAACGTTCAATACACGTTGTTCTACACCCTGCTTTTTTCATTTAACAATACATCAAAGGTTTTGTTTTTGTTTGCTTCCCCCAAAGTGCTATCGAAGAGAGAAGTCATCCTTCGGTTCAATGATCTGATTCAGGTTCTGGCTCACTGTACTGATAACAAAGATACCAAATTAAACTCTACCTCAATCTCAGGTCATGTCAGTCTGGAGAAATAGGGATCTGCTATTTCTGCAAAATATGATTTCAAATAAGAAGAAGTTTGGCGTGGATAGAAAAGAAGGGGAAGGATGGATTCTGTTTAACATTAATAGGATGCCGTGTGGGACTGACAATTGAGCAGAAGGACCCTTTGAACTCAGTCCTGCAAAACAAAAACCCATTAGTGCCTTTCCCCTGCCTTTGTAAGTAGGACTCAAACTTACTGGTCATAGTTATGTCATTTTTGCTAGTTAAGGAACTCTAGGGGCAAGATAACATAAGTATTCTGGATACAATACAGTATGGGGGCTATGGGTACCAACCTCCTGTGCAGCTGAAAATCCATGTGCAGGTTTTGACTTACCCAAAGTAACTAGTAATAGCCTACTGTTAACCAGAAGACTTACTGGTAATATAAACAGTCCATTAACATGTATTTTGTATATGTATTATATAACTTTGCAAGACAACTTCACCCAGTGACTCAGTGGTAAAGAATCCACCTGCAATGCAAGAGACTTGCAGAAGACACAGCTTCGATCCCTGGGTCAGGAAGATCCCCTGGAAGAGGAAATGGCAACCCTCTCCAGTACTCTTGCCTAAGAAGTCCCATGGACAGAAGAGCCTGGCAGATTGCAGTCCATGGGGTCAAAAAGAGTGGGACTCAACTAAAGCAACAACAACAAAAATGTATTATATACAGTGTATTCTTACAATAAAGTAAGTTAGAGAAAAGATGTTATAAAGAGAAACTTAAAGAAAACACATTTACAGTACTGTTTTATTGATAGTGTACATTTATATCATCTGTTTACAAGATGAATTGTCTGTCAATATCTACATCGATATTGCCTTATACAAAACACTGTAGATGTTATGTATGCATATTACTAATGCTAGACACCAAAAATGAAAAGATAATGTGAAAAAATTCAGATTTATTTACTGGTATAATGATTCATGTATTGATAACAAATAAGAAGCAGTATGATTGCTTTATGGTAGTCTGATGTAATTGATACAATAGCTTCACAGTAGCCTAGCCTATACACTAATGAATTTATTGTAATAAAAATTTTATGGCATACAGTATTACAGTGTTGAAAACTGTGACTTTTTTGAAAAACCACTGACTTGTGGTGATAGAATGATATGCAGTTTCTCCAATTACAAAAGTTATACTGTACATATGTACATTATATATATATGATGTGTATGTCATATATGCAATTCTTTGAAAGTAAAGTTATAAAACAGTAAGAAAACTAACACATTAATTTTACATTAGATACCACTCACCTTTTACCTATGTAAGATTAGACTAGTGTATTTTATACATTCATGACATACCTTTTTCTTAATCATTTCAATATTTCTAGGGTATATGGTTCATCTATGAGTCTTTTCAAATTGTCACAAATCTCCAAAATGTTTTCTAATATATTAATTTAAATAAATCCATGTATAAGTTGACCTGCACAGCTCAAACCAGTGTTGTTCAAGGGTCAGTTGTACGAGGGAGGTGGAGATGGAAACATGTCAGGCTTTGGACTGGAACAGACCTGAATGTTAATACTGGTGGTTATAACAGTTTTTAACTTATAAGTTATTGGACTTCTTGGGGCCTTCATTTCTCTTTATGTAAAATAGAAATACATATCTTAAAAAGTGGTTGTGAGATGTTGTTAAAAAAAAGTCAGGTACTGTAGGCATCTACTTTTACTGTGATAAAGCCGCATAACAATCCCAGATTTTCCATGACTTAAAGCAATGGACATCCATTTCACATACATGGTTCTGTTCAGGTGATTTGGCTGTAGTCAGCAGTACTTGCCTGAACTTGGCTGAACTCAAGCTCTGGATCAAGTTCAGGTTGGCTCAATATGTCTTGGTTTCAGGTCAAAAAGCAACAATTACTGGGGGATATGTTCCTCTCATGGTGGAAGAAGGAGCCTCAAGAAAGCTGGCAGAAACTCACCAGTCCTCTTTTAGGCTCAGCTTGTAACTGGCACATTTTTACTTCTGCCCATGTTATATTGGTCAAAACATAATATGACCAAAGCCAAAGTCAATGGAGCAGGAAGAATACTGTACCATAGTGAACCTCAGGGAAGGAAGAATTGCAGACAAAATGTATAGGCACACAGTGAAGGTGTTAGTCACTCAGTGGTGTCTGACTCTGTGACCCCATGAACTGTACCCCACCAGGCTCCTCTGTCCATGGAATTCTCCAGGCAAGAATACTGGAGTGGGTTGCCATTTCCTTCTCCAGGGGATCTTCTCAACCCAGGTCTCCCACACTGTAGGCAGATTCTTTACCATCTGAGCCACTCCAGAGAAGTTATTATTCTTATTATTATATATTATATTATCATAATATAACTATTATATTACTGTCATATATTATATAATAACATACTTATTATTATATACCTTTCACATACAAAAGGTATAAGACATGGCACTAAATTTACAATACTTCTAAAACACGCCCTAAAAAGGAATGTTCTGAAAACATTTAGTGTTTTTAAACTTTAAAAAAGCGATCAGTTTGTTATCTTGTCATCTATATACCTAATCAGCACTGGTGTCGAATCTGAAAAAGATTGTGCCCTCTAAGCAGGCGCCACCCCAGGGCCAATAGCAAGGCAAGTGCCTAACAAAAATAACTCCTTGCCTGAGGCAGACACGGCTCTACAGGAAAACACAGGAGCTGGCGCCTTGGTGAGCGGACCAAGCGCTGAGCAGGAGCTGCCCCTCAGCCGCATGCTGTGCCGTGCTCGGCCTGCGCGCCATATACAGCGGTGCAGCTCCGGACAGGGGAGAGCGGCCCGGGAGTCTCATCCCGCATGGGTCTGGTGCATTGCCACCAATGCCAGAATCAGTTTCCTCGGAGCTTTGATTCACAGCCTCCTTTCCACTTTCCAAGGTATGGACTGGAAAGTTGGAGCTTTGAGAACACCATGACATTCATTTCCCAGAACTCCTGAAGCTTTTCATGTCTGAACCCAGACCCAGGTGATGGGGGAACTTGCAGGCAGCTCTAAGTCCTGGGAGCTGGGATCACAGAGAGACGAACAGACTTACACAACTTAATTTCTTTCATCCTGACTGACAGGATAAGGACAGAAGGAGAGGAGAGAAATCTAAAGGAGCTTTGCTGGCGCTGACATTCTAAGCTTGCCAGAGATAAGCAGCTAGCGGGGAGCAGGGGGTGGGGTAGGAGGCAGCAGACACAGAGGGGCTGGTGGGGAGAGCTTGAGAGGGGCACCCAGGGTGAGGTGGGCGGGGGAGACCCTTATTCTACACAGAACCACCCATGTGAGGAGAAAAGATGTGGAATTCAATCCTAAATTGCTTATTTGGAAAGTTAATTAGTAAGTGGTTAGTGGACAGTGGTTCCACTGAATAGAATATTAATTTTCCCCAAAGTTATTTAGAACCTAGTCATAGAGGGGAGAGGAAGAAGGTGGGAGGGGAGAAACAGAGACAGAGAGAGGAGAGAGAGAGACAGAGGGGGAAGAGACAGGGAGAGAGACAGAGAGAAGGGATAGGAACAGAAGGGAGAGAAGACAGAAAGCAAGGGCTTTGCCCACCCTCCCGCCCCCACCCCGGAACCTGTGTGCAGCTCAGGGCCTGGCACAATAATAATGAAGGTGTGAGAGTGAGAAGAGGTGAGGTGGCAACATCGGTCTCTATGATGCTACTGAAAGCATTGCCCAGAGACCAGACTGGAACTTCCCACCAACTTGTTGGCTGTCTTGTTTGGAGAACTTCTATATATGCTCTCTAGCATAACTCGTCCATCCTTGCCCTACTTCCTTCATTGTCCTTCTAGACTTTGCTCTTCCTTCCACTTCCCCTCCTGCAGACAGAACAAAGGAAAGCATCTCTGGCTCCCTGCCTTGAAGATGTTCTCTTTGGTTTTCCTGTTTCCTCTCTTGTGAGTCTGCCAGGCACTTCCTCTGAGGTTTATCTGCAGTCTGACCTGTCAGTCTTTGAGATGGTCTCTCTCTTGGTCTCTCCCTGCAGCGACACCACAAGGCCCCCCTCAGCAAGGTCTGAGGAGCAGCCGCTCACCTGGAGATCTTAGCTGCCAGGCTATTCTCTCCTGCGCTCTGGAGATGGAAGCTCCTGAAGAAGGAAGGGGGTAGAAGGATGCTGCCTGGCTGAATGCTGCTTGGATACTGGCAAGAATCGAAGCTTGGCTTCTTTTCACCCTTTAAAATGTGGATGGGCTCACAACGTCTTACCTGCCTGCTATGCTCAGAAATGACTCTCACCACTGGACAGCCCCACTTTTTACCTGAACTCGTTCCAGATCCACCCAGAGCCCAGCTGCCGGCACAGGGATTCAGCAGTCTGGGCATGGCATGTTTATTTCGAAACAATCATGAGGCTTGATTTGATGCAGTGAAAGAAATTAGTGCTTGCTGAATACGGCTCAATTATTACTGCATTAATTCATACAGATTAGCAGCTGACATTGGCTGGGAGGCAAGAATTGGGACATTTCAGCTAAGTTTGGCTGAAGAGAGCTGCCTCCTCATGGCTGCTGAACACCCCTCCCCAGCCCCCACGTGCAGATGATGACTCCGTGTTTGGAATGACTTTCACATCCAGGATGCATGATGTCATTTTAATGTTAGCTGGAAACGGGCAAATTAAAACATGGTTGAGAGATGCCCCCAAATCAGTCATCAAACTGACACCCAAGCCCATCATCAAATGACTCTTCAAAGTTGGAAGAAATTGTAACATGCTACCAAGGAGACGTAGCAAGATACCCTCTTGTGCACCATCAGCCTTGGTATGTGAATCTGTACCTTGTGTAAGCAATTAGCTGTTGTCTCAGCTGCAGGTAACAATGGCAAACACATAAAGGATGATTCGCTTGCTGTTATGGATTGAGTTGTATACTCTTCTCCAAAATAATATGTTGAAACCAGGACTCCTAATACCTCAGAATGTGGCTTTATTTGGAGATAGGACCTTTATAGATGTGATTAAATTAAAAGGAATCCTGGGGACTTCCCTGGTGGTCCAGTAGTTAAAACTTCACCTTCTAATGCACGGGGTGCTGGTCCGATCCCTGGTCGGGGATCTGAGGTCCCACATGCCTCGTGGCCAAAAAGCCAAAACGTTAAACAGGAGCAATATTTTTACAAATTCAATACTTTAAAAATGGTTCACATCAAAAAAAAAAAATCTTAAAAAAAACAAAGGAATCCCTCAGAATGGGCCCTTGTATTAAGTCAGCATTCTCCAGGGAAACAGAACCAATAGGATACACACACACACACACACAGACACACAAACACACACACACAGACACACACACAGACACACACAGACACACAGACACACACACAGACACACACAGACACACAGACACACACACAGACACACACACACAGACACACACACACACAGACACACACACAGACACACACACACAGACACACACACACACAGACACACACACACAGACACACACACACACAGACACAGACACACACACACACACAGACACACACACACAGGTTCATTACAGGAAATTGGCTTGCATGGTTATTTTGTTGTTGTTCAGTCACTAAGTCCTGTCTGACTCTTTGCGACCCCATAGACTGCAGCACACCAGGCTTCCCTGTCCTTCACCATCTCCCGGAGTTTGCTCAAACTCATGTCCATTGAGTTGGTGATGCCATCCAACCATCTCATTCTCTGTCGTCCCCTTCTCCTCCTGCCTTCAATCTTTCCCAGCATCAAGGTCTTTTCCAATGAGTTGACTTTTCACAGCAGGTGGCCAAAGTACTGGAGCTTCAGTATCAGTCCTTCCAATGAATATTCAGGGTTGATTTCCTTTAGGATGGACAGGTTGGACCTCCTTGCAGTCCAAGGGACTCTCAAGAGTCTTCTCCAGCACCACAGTGCGATGCATGGTTATGCAAGCTGGCAAGTCCCATGATCAGCAAGACTGTGTCAGCGGGCTGAAGGCACTGGAGAGCAGATGGTTTAGTTCCCACCTGATCTGATGACCTGGGAACTGGGAGAGCTGAAGGGATAACTCCATCCAATTGCTGGCAGGCTTGAGGCTCAGGAAGCGCTGATGTTTTGGTTAGGAAAAAAGTGAGCCCTAGTTCAAAGAAGGCATAGACAGGAGGAATTCTTTCTTGCTCGGGAAAGGTCAGCCTTTTGGGATTCTGTGTTCATTCTTGCTGGTCAGGTTCCCAAACAAACTCAATTTCATGTTGTACTTACCACCTCAAAGCCCTCCCACCATTCATTCATTCATGTATGCACAAAAGATTATTCTAAATACTTGGCGTGTGTTGTTTTTTTTAACCATTGGAGTTGGCAGGTTGGGGTGGGGGACCCAGGAAGTCCTTGCTTGTATATAACAACAATCCCATTAAGTGAATTTTCCCCCAATTATAGAGAAAAAAGCTGATGCTCAGAGCCTCAAGTGAGCAGACCTTTTCACTAATACTCCCCTCGTCCTGCAATCCTCTTCCTCCTTCCTTAGGTCTTGGTTCAAATGTCACCTCCTCCAAGAAGCCTCCCTTGACCATTTGGTCTTAAAGAGCTAGCACTCTGAGTCACTCTTGCACGTCATTCTATTTTTTCACAGCCCCTATCACTCTCTGAAATTATATTTTTAATTTATGTGTCTCAAGTTTATTGTCTGTCTTCCTCCATTAGAATGAGTAAGTTCTGTGAGGCTGAGAAAGGTCACCTCCTCTAAGTTGGGCCAGTCTGAATCTTTGGCTCTTAAAAGGATTCCTGGTGCATAGTAAGCCATCAATTAGTGTTCTTTGGATGAAATCATGGATATACCCAGAGTCACACAGCTGGTAAGTCACAGAGTTGAGATTTCAACCTAGATATGCCTTTCTCTAAAATCTAGGATTTATGCCTTTTCTGAACTTCACACTATCCATCTTGCTTTAAACTTTGTTATTTACTTTTCTGTCTCTGCTTCACAGTTTCTGAGAGTAATGCGACCACATCCTCTCATAGCTCCTATCAGGACATGGCCTTGCCCTCCAGACACTCTGCCCCTGTTTGCTGAGATGACTACATTTCCATGACAACATCAGAGGAGGAAGAAGGGCTCAGAGGCCCTGTGTGCTTTTCCTCTCCTTAGCATCACAGAATAAGAAGAAGTCCTCCTCAGCTCGCTTCAGGCCAGGAGGGTCATTTGCAGCCTTGGGAGGAGTCACAGCCCCGGGTGACAGCCTCCCCGGGTTACACACATGCAGGGGCAGAGGCTTCAGCCCAGGCCCCATTTCAGGAGTAAGCACTGGCCAAGTTGCTTAGAAGATGCTAGTCCTTTTGGCAAGGAAACTTGCTTGGCCCCTGTTCTCAGGGGCAGGATTCTTCTTGTCCAGTGACAGCCTGGGCGATTCAGAGGGTAGCCAGACATCCTCTCACTCCTGGAGTGGACACAGTGCAGTAAAAAGCCTTCCCACCTGAGTCTGCCTTGGCTTTTTCCGTTTTCCCCTGAGTAGAAAAAAAAAAAAAAGATGGAAACTCCCCATTTGTGCCTGTGGAGAAAGAGAGCTATGAATGAAATCTTTCTTTAGGGCTCACACATCATTCATTCTGCCATCATCAGAAAACCCAGAGGAGTAAAGAAGGCAGACTCGGCTCCTGTGGCCACCCTGAAGCCAAGGGCCCTCTGGAGCAACAGAGAGGATGTGCTTGCCTCTTCTTCCGTGGGACCAGCCCCAGCCGTGAAAGCTAAGCAGCCTCTGCTCCCCTGCGCACGCTGTTTTGCACAGGGATTTGGAAGCAGTACTCGACTTTCCTGGACTGATAGAGCAGGCAGCTGCCTGACGTGTATGGCTTGACAGCAGCTAGACATGACTTCCTTCCTCAAAATAGCTCCCTATGCCTGAATTTCCCCCATTAACATAATACCCTTGAGTCTCACAGAATTGTCCTTTAAGAGAACTGCGACAACAGTGCAAACTCCCCTAGAAGGCTGATTGTCCACTCAACAGGGGTCAGCAAACTTTTTCTGAAAATAACCAGATGGTAGATATTTGGTTATGTGAGTCACACGGTCTCTGCTGCAACTGCAATATTAGCTTCTGCAGAGGTAGCCCCATAGCAGCCCCAGATGGCATGTAAGTGAATGGGCATGGCTGTGTTCCAGGAAACTACCAAGCCTGTGGCAGACTGACTGGGCCCATTGCACAGTATCTGTCAACCCTGCACGAGGCTGTAAGTCAGTGACCTTACCATCTCTCTACCCCCAGAGCCTCTCACATGAGGTATGCAGAATGAAGAGATTGCTGAAATGCTGTTTGTTGAAGTAGTTACCAGCTAACAACAGTCCAAGGGAGGCTGTTTGATAGCCAGCATTTCCAGAAGGAGCCTTGATATAGCAGGGAATAGTTAGAGGGCTCAGAATTGAGGAGGGTAGGGCTCTTAAATCAAATTTGCCAACTTAGCAACTTTAACTAAACAGATCTGTTGGTTATAGTCATAAATCTCCAGATTCCATATCTGGATGAGAGCATCATGGTCCCCATCTGGGGACCAGCAGAAAGTAAAGATTGGGAGCAAAGGAATCAAATAAGAAACCCTGGGCACAGTCACTCTTTGCAACTTTGGCATTTTTGTTATATCCCTGCCTCAGGAATGATGTTCGCTTTTGTCATTCCAGACAATGTGCCAGAGTCCTGTTGTTCTGGCTTAGGAGAACCATAAAGCCCTTTGGAAACAGCTTAGTTCTTCTATAAGCCAGGACTGCAAGGCAGCGTGCCACTGTCCTTCTTTCCCCTCTCTCTGCAGTTGCATCACTGTGGCAATCACAGCACCCAAGATCAGTCTATTGACCTCTTTCAAGATGGCAGAAGTGATGACTGTGAATGTGAGAAATGATTTCAGTAAATGATAATTGCTGTCTTTTTCACTTGGCTGCTTTTTGGACTACCATATTGGTTTGGTAGAGCACAGAGCAGCAAAGCCAGAGTGGTGTGTATTCATTGCAGTCCCAGACCTGCGGGGACCTTGGGTCTGTCAGGATAGGTAAGGTTCGGCTGCAGTAACTTCAAATTTTTAGTTTCTTCACACAGCCCACATTTATTTCTCATGTTACGTGTCCAACATGGTTGTCAGGCAGGCTCTCATTAGTCGTTCAAGGACCCAGATATTCCTGGCTTCACCATCACATGTGTCTTCGTGGTCATCTCATCAAGGGAAAGGGCATGGCATATTCTGCCCCAGATTCTAAAGCCTCTGCCCAGAAGTGTCATAATCTGTCACATTTCATTGACTGAACAAGTCACATGCTACATGGAACTTCTAAGAGGGGGGTTAAGTGCAATGCTACCGTATGCCTGGAAGAATGACACAGTAGTGAGCTAGCCTAATGACTACTAGAGGACCTGAATAGAGGGTTGAGGCATCAGCTTGCCTGAGGAATCAAATATCCTCAGGGAAAGACACTTAGCTAGAAGCTGAGTACGGATTCAGCTTCAGGAACACGAGTTAATATGAATATTCCAGAGGCAGCACAGGAGAACAAAATGCTCATTAAGCAAAGGCAATTGCTGAAGGCCAAGTTGAAGTTGAAGGCTGAGGACTGAAGCAGGTATTAAAGAGAACTGAGGCTCCACAGTGGGAGAATCGTCAGACTGCCTTCTTCCAGGAAGAAGCAGCCTTTAAAAAAAAAAAAAAAAGGCTGAGATAAACGCAATGTGGATATTGCTAGATTCAGTATAAAACCAAGGGTTAAGCACTGCAGTAGCTCTGAGAGTGGGTAAAACTACTGACGTGGAAAAGAGTGGACATATTCTGATGCAGAAGGAAATGGAGTGATGAGGGAGATGCTGGTATGTCTGCCCCATCCTGGTTTCCAAGTAAAGCCCTACAGTAGCCCTAGTGCCCAAGATAAAACAAAACGAACAGGCCTCAGAGCAAGGCTAGTACAGTTGCGTAGGTTGAGCACAGCACGTCTTGAGTTGCTGCCAGCCACACTGTGATTTATGTGAATGGAGTGCCCAGGAGCTGACCGTGAGCAGTGTAAAGAATCCTGAGCGATAGCCCTGTCTCCACACCCTATAAAAGGCAAGAGTTAGACTCTCGCTCTTCACTTCCCACAGCTCCTGACCCCTTCAGCCTCATTTCTTATTTCTGGCCTTGCCCTCACCTTTTGACTCTGACAGCAGAGCTAGTTGTTCTGGTTTCAATGGTCAGGGTTTGCCAGAGCTTCCCTTACTTGTTCCCAGAAGTGAGGTCACAAAGGGTGAATTCAAGGCCATGCAAAGTATGTCAGCCTAGAGAGAAGTAGAGGAAGCCCACTGTTTGCAAGCATGTGGACATCTCCAAAGCAGGAGAGGCAAGGATGAGCCTGGAATTCCCATGAGCAGAGGATGGAGGTAATTAGGCTTTTTGTTCCTGTTATTGTCAGTCTCCTGGTTCATTGAGGCTGGTGTGGAAGATAACAGAGGTATCTTCAGTGCTTACACAGTGCTCAGTATAAAGTAGGTCCTCATTAAATGTTGGTGGGAAAAAATCATGAATACCTATATTAAAGAAAATTCAAACTTCTTTCCATAGTCATAAGAATGAAGAGAATTTGACAACAAAACATGCTACTGAAATGTGAAAAAGTCAACCGACTAAAGTGGAGGGAGAGAAGGTGGGGTTTTTGTTTTTGTTTTTTTCCCGGAGGAAACCAATGTACCATCTAGAACCGAACTGATGCTTAGAAACTGTGTCTTCTAGATAAACCCTCACCTGTGAATTGGTCCTTACAATTTCAGTCCTAAAATGTTCAGGGGTAGAGTGAGTTTCAGCTCTTTAAATGCTTGTAAAAACACCAGGCAGGGTTAGTGCTGTGTCTGGTATTAGCACAAAACATTGAAGGTATTATCACCTTGAAAACTAGCACCAAACATCAACAGTGTTACCATAACAATATTGAACAAATAGAAAATTGCTTAAGTCCTTGGTCATTTTGAGGGAAAGCAGTGTATTTACATACTCCTCCTTAGAGAAGCACAAATATAGGTGATAACTGAATGTGCATGGGTGTGGAATAACCATTTTTCATTAAATCATGATGCACAGCAAAGTAAATACTGAGACTGAAGCCAAGTCAACCTTAGGCCAACGTTTGCCTCTGAATGCATGTGTGACCTCCCCTCCCGTCATCCTTCCCCACTCTTCTTTCTGGCAGAGACATGTGTTGAAATGTAGGCGTGGTGAAAACTTGACTCACATCAATAATGGGGCAAATTCCGCTCAGCATCAACAAGGCTCTGGTTTCATAAATATCTGTCCTCAAATAAACAGAAAATCCCATCTAGAAACAAAAAAAGAAAGTAGGGAAGATGGTAAAGGACAGGACAGAGGGTGAAATCTGACTTGATTTGTAGGCCACTATTATCCAACAGCTTATTCTCTGCCCACATGTGTACTGGCCATCAAAAAACCCATGCTTAAAGAAGATTTTCATCAACGCATTTGCATAATGCCTTATTTACATGCATAGAATTCCACATAGCATTGCTTCTGACCAAGGGACTCAGTTCTTAGAGAAAAAGATGTTGCATTGGGGTTCATACCATGAAATTCACTGGGCTCACCACATATCAGGGGCTTCCCTTGTGGCTCAGGTGGTAAAGAATCCGACCGCGATGTGGGAGACCTATGTTCGAGCCCTGGGTTGAGAAGATCCCCTGGAGAAAGGAAAGGCTACTCACTCCAGTATTCTGGCCTGGAGAATTTCAGGGACTGTATAGTCCGTGGGGTCACAAAGTCAGACACGACTGAGCAACATTCACCACAGATCCCATCATCCAGGAGCAACTGGCCTTGTAGAAGGCAGAATGGGCTGTGGAAGGCTCAGTTACAGCCCAATTTTGGAGAATCACCTGAAGGTCAGAGTTCTAATTAATAGGATGTCACATATGCTTTGAATCAGTTGCCAATACATTTCTCCCAAAGCCAGAACATATAGGTCCAGGATCAAGGGTAAAAGTGCGAGTGGCTTTTCTCACTATGTCACCGAGTATCCACTCACAGCATGTTTGCTTTCTGTCCCTGCAACTCTGGGCTCTTCCGTTTCTGAGGTCCAATTTCATCCTGGAGAAAAGCTTCCGTCAGGTGACATAGCTGCACTGATTTGAAAGCTGTGGCTGTCAACCGGGGCTCCCCCTCCTGCTGAACTTGCTAGGGGAGAAGGGGTTTCTGGCCTGGTGGATCCTCATTATGTATTGAAGGACATCAGTTTCCTATTACGTAAGACCGTTATCTAGAACTAAGATTCTCCAGGGTATTACATAGTACATCAGCTAGAATCTGATTTTGGAAGTGGCTGTTTTATGTACGTGCATGCTAAGTTGGAGAAGGCAATGGCACCCCACTCCAGTACTCTTGCCTGGAAAATCCCATGGATGGAGGAGCCTGGTGGGCTGCAGTCCATGGGGTCGCTAAGAGTTGGACACGACTGAGCGACTTCACTTTCACTTTTCAGTTTCATGCATTGGAGAAGGAAATGGTGACCCACTCCAGTATTCTTGCCTGGAGAATCCCAGAGACAGGGGAGCCTGGTGGGCTGCCGTCTATGGGGTCGCACAGAGTCGGACACGACTGAAGCGACTTAGCAGCAGCAACAGCAGCAGCATGCTAAGTACCTTCAGTTGTGTTACTCTTTGCGACCCTATAGACTCTAGTCCACCAGGCTCCTCTGTCCATGGGATTCTCTAGAATACTGGAGCGAGTTGCCATTTCCTCCTCCAGGGGCTCTTCCTGACCCAGGGATCCAACCTGCATGTCTTATGTTTCCTACAGTGGCAGACGAGTCCTTTACTGCCAGCACCACCTGGCAAGTCCATATTACATAGTTCATGCTAAGTTGCTTTAGTCGTGTCCAACTCTCTGCAACCCTATGGACTGTAGCCTACCAGGCTCCTCTGTCCATGGGATTCTCCAGGCAAGAATACTAGAGTGGGTTGCCACTCCCTTCTCCACGGGCTTCCCAACCCAGGGATCAAACCTGGGTGTCTTACATCTCCTGCGTTGGCAGGCAGGTTCTTTACCACTAGTGACACCTGGGAAAACCCATTACACAGTACACCCATGTCCAGTACTAAAAGGTAATGAACATGATATCATCTACAGCCAAACCCAGAAGCTTTCATTTTTGTATGGAACTTTAAACATGTAGGAAAAGTGTGTACCTTAGCTGAATAGCCAAGGGAGTGATCTGTGCTCCAAAACTACCTTTCATTGTTCTGCTCAGTAATGTGAGGACTGACCCCTCTCTTTTGACAGTTGGCTCCTGGTTATGTTCTGCCAGTAGGGGGCACTAGCGAGATACCAAAAGGCTGGAATTGGGGTAGGGTGAAGACCTGCTGCTCCTACGAACTTTGCCTCACAGAGACCCTTCACCTTGGCATTGACGGGGTCCATCCAGTGTCAGAGCTGCTTAAAGCAGCTTCCTTGCACCCTCTTAGAAGTACAGGCATAACCAAGCCCCTTTCCTGGAGCATCTAGGTTTTGATAATCCCACCTCCTTCTCTGTTCCCTCAACCCTGAGAGTAGCTGCTACTCTCAGCGGTAATGATGTTGATTACCTCGGTGGTCCCCTTTTTGCTCCCTCGGCCCTCTCACACCTGTGTGATCAATTCTCCATCTTCAACTCCTTCTGTTGAAATTTCAATTGTGGTTTTTGTTTTCCTGCATAGACCCTGACTGATACCCAGCCTTAGAATGATGTTCAAGATTAGGTGGCATTTCAGTTATTATCCAATTTTTCGGAAAGATTCATTGGAACACTCAATCACAAAAAAGAGGAGGGGGGTTAAGTAAATTTAATATGGAATTAGTATTTTTCAAGACTACTATCCAAATGGGGAGATTCCTGTGAATTCCTGCTGGAAAACAAATTCATTTTATTAAAAGGTTTTCCTCTTTGTATTTGGAGATTAAAGAAATGATAGAATTTATCATTCCACTAAACAAACAATTTCACTTATTTTTGATAAAGTGCACTGTGTGGTTTAGTTACCGTGTCCAGAACAGCATTTCACATCTGTGGCCCCAAAAGCTGTTACTGCTGTGGACCTGCGGGACAAAGAAATAGAGCCCTCCTGTGGCCAATTTAAGTATTACAACCTCTGCTGTTCAACGTTGATGGTATTAACGTCTTGATGTTTCGTATTAACATTTCTGATCTTTGAACAGAAAAGTATCATACAAATCCTGTCCTGCATTTCTAAGGAACAGAATAGAAGCCTACTATCCATAGAAATAATACCTGTGCTTCTTGGCACTACACAAATATAAAACATAAACTGTGTAATCAAGGCCATATTAAATGCTCAATTTTTAAAGGCGTAAGTAGAGGGAGTGAGAACAGGTCTGGGAACAAAAGAGCTACTTAGACCCTGTACATGGCAGAGGTCTTAACACAAACACAGTAATTTACTTTGGAATTGGTTATACACACAAGTAAGTCTCCTGGGCACCACAGAGAAGAAAACTCAATAAATGCTGCAAGAGTTTTTGATGTGCAGGTGCAATATGATGAAATATGTACATTATTATCTTTTGTGGCAAAGACAAGGGAGCCCAGTGAAAAGTGGTAGAGACCTCTCAGGGCAAACTGGAGAGAGATGGGACACGGAAGGGGGGAGCATTTATGCTTTGCTGTTGGATGGCTGCAAATGGGTTCCAATGCCATTTTAGCACATCCTAGCTGTGTGACTTAGGGCAAGTTGTCCAACCTCCCTGATTCTCAGCTTCCCATCTGTAAAGTAGATGTAACAATATCCACTTCAAGACCATGTATAGTGTCATGGGGCAGGGAATATGTTTCTGAGCCAAGCTCCCAGGCTTGAAATCCTGACCCTGCCACTTATTGTGTGACTTTAACCTCTCTGTGCCTAATCCATAATACAGGACGAAGTAGTACTGACCTTGCAGGGTTGTTTGAAGATTAGATGACTCAATATACACAAAACACTTAGATCAGGCATCGTGGATGAATTTTCCAGTGTTACTACTATTTAAAGTAACTTAGGATGTCTTCCACATGTTAAACAGTATATGTTAGCCTTATTATTTCCTGTAAGTCATCATGGACAATTTACTTGTTATCTATTCCTTATCCGCTTCTTTCTCTATTAAGTAGAGTCAAGTGAAATTGCCATTTTTATAGGTGAAGAATACTTGAATGCAATATTTTCTTGGTTTGATGGAATACAGACCAGTGCTTATCACCAGGTCACATTCAGGGTTACCGGCAAGAGCTTAAGATGAAGGAATAAAGTAGGGCTTTCTGTCCACATTTATGCCACTGATCCCAGAAGCCCCTTCCCCGCCAGTGATGACAAATCCCTTGAGCAGAATTAGTGGGGCTTAGTCTCCCCAGTTCCTATGCTAGTCCAGGAAAGGAGCAGGAAGCGATGATTGGGGTATCTGTACCAATTACAGTCTGGCTAGGAAAACAGAATCCATCCCAGGTAGTTTTTATAGAGGGTACTTAATATGGAGAACTAGTTACAACGGTGTCAGAAAAGTTTAAAAGCCACATAGGAGACACTGAAGCAACCCATAGATGAGCAACAGTGGGGAGTAGCTACCACTTTGACTGCTGGAGGGGAAAAGGGCAGAGAGGGCATCAGAGCCACAGCAGGGCCCCTGGCAAGAGGGGGAGCCTTGAAGAGCTGCCCAGCCACTCCTAGAGCTGCCCCCACACAAAGCAGAGATGGAGAGGGAGGTCTCTCTTCCTTCTGCTCCCTGGTCTCTGGCCAGTGCCTCCCTTGGACTGAGGTCGTCTTTCTCTGTTGGCAAAGGGACATGGGGTCTGCAGGCATTAGTCCCTTGAATACAGAGAAGAGCAGGGTAAAAGAGAAATAGACTTGCCAGCAGAGAGGCAAACGCCTGTCTGGAGAAGCAGAAGTTGAAAGGAAAAAGAAAGGGAAAGATTGGGAGGTGGCAGCAGCAGGACATAAAGTCCAGCAGCTGCCCTCTTGTTTCTGGTGCTTCAGCATCTTCTCAATCCAGTGCAGGTAGAATCCGGACACTTTGCTACTTTAGCCAGACCCTTCCAAATAAAAACTGTGGGAATCACCAGAATCTGTCTCTGGTGACTTGATAAGATGGGGAGGGGTGCAGGCAACTGGGCAGGAGCCGTCTGGTTGACTTGTGACCTCCAGGCAGAGAGATTTAAAGACCTGCACTGCATTTTCTTGGCCTCCACCCTTTTCCCCTGATGCCAAGTCCAGCGGCCAGGGAAACAGACTTCAGGAAGAGAAGCCTCATCTTGGAAGTTGTCTCCTCTAAAAGTGCAGAAATAAGACAACAGGATGCAATGTGGGTAGCCTGGATTGAATACAGAACAGAAAGGGGCACTCGTGGAGAAACTGGGTAAAGTATTTAGTCAATAGGATTGTTAATTTCTTAGTTTTGACAAATGTACTATGTATGGGCTTCCCAGGGGTGCTAGTAGTAAAGAACCCACTTGCTAATGCAGGAGACATAAGACATGGATTCCATCCCTGGGTCAGGAAGATCCCCTGGAGGAGAGGATGGCAACCCACTCCAGTATTCTTGCCTGGAGAATCCCATGGACAGAGGAGCCTGGCAGGATACAATTCATAGGGTCGCAAAGAGTCGGACACAACTGAAGCCATTTAGCACGCATGTACACGCTATGAATATGTTAGATGTTAACACTTTACGGACTGGGCAGGGTCGGGGGGAGGGGTTAGCAGAAACTAATACCTGTGTCCGGCGATTTGTTATGTAAGTAAACACTGAAGTGTCCCCAGTCAGTAATGTTCTGGTAACAGAAGATGTATTTATAATATGTAACGTTCTGTACTATTTTCTCTTCTGTAGATCTAAATTTATTTTAAAAGAAACCCCATGAGATTTCTGTGACCTCCTCCAGACAGGCTTCTTCCTTTAGCTTCAGTGGGCAGCTTTAGCTGCCACAGCACCACTGAAGCACCACCAAGGAGAAGATGCTTCCCCCACAAACCCACGAAACACCAGCACACACATTCAGGAGCATGTCAGAAAGCTCATATCCAGAAAGACTTCTGCAGGACTTTTCATACTAGTAAAAAGCATGAATTCATAACAGTAGCCTAAGTACAAGGAGCATGATTAACTCGTGTTGTGACCACAGCCATGCTGTCATTCTCATTGATGGGATTTGTGTTATACCCTCTTTAGTTAAGCCAATGAACTGGGTGATGTTCAACCTTAATGGACAAAGTGCATGCTCCAAGTGAGTGTGTGTTAGCCACTCAGTGGTGTTCCACTCTTTGCAACCCCGTGGACTGTAGCCTGCCAGACTCTTCTGTCCACGGGACTCTCCAGGCCAGAATGCTGGAGTGAGTTGCCATTCCCTTCTCCATTCATGCTCTAAAGAAGTTCTTAACCCAAGCCCAGTCATGGTACTGGGTTATCTACAAATGAACTGACCTTGTATAGACATATTCATCTTTTAAGGTCACTTGAATAACTTTTAGAAAAAGCAGATACAGCTATACACATGTGCACACACACACACATACACACATGACCAGTTTAGGAAGCAGTCTGACTCAATAGCACAGAAGTGTGAATTGATTTTTTTTTCCCAGCTTTTTTCCCATTGTCCTCTATCAAAGTCTCCATTTTCCCACTGGGTGGTGGCTCCCTTTAAGGCATCTCAAGCCAATCTTATAACTTTTAATTCACTTTCGGTAATTATAACAGTCTCATGTTAGTTGCCAAGACTTAGTTCTGTTCATTTTAAATTTTCAATATTGTATATTTAACTCAAAGTGGCCCCTCCCAGCATAGGTGGCTGTGGCTGGTTTTGATGGGATCTTCTCCCCTCTGCCCTCTTTCTGATAGTTAGTTACTCTTCTGACATTGGTCTGAGACTAGAGAGGTGGGGACTGGGGAAAGTCTCCCTTTGGGACTGGTTATGATAAAATATATTTACCCTCTTTCCTGGCCACTAATCTGTCTTGTAAACTGTATATTCCACTGTGGCTGCAGATGGAAACTGTAACAGTATCTAATAAAGAGACCCTTGATTCCATTGACTTCTGATCCATGAATACGAGCCCCAAATCTGCATCCCCCTGATAGAATGTGCTCACTTCCTGGCAAGCCTGGGGCCCCCGATCTGACGCACAGTCTGCAGCCCTAGTCCACGGGCTCAGGACATCTTCTGGGCCCCTCAGAGACCAGCCAGGAGTGGTCTTTGGTCCTTCATCTCTGCATGGCTGTACTCTGCTCAGGCCAGTTGTACTAGGTCAGGAAGCTTTGGCACTGCTAACCAGGACAGGGAAGGTCACCCCTTCTTACAGAACTCGCAATTCTGTAAGTAATTTGGGGGGGGGTTGCCATCTCTGATCTTTGTGGACAAGATCCAGCCATGCTCATCCTCGTCCCCCCGCCCCCCAGAAGAAGGCAGAGATGAGGAAATGGCCTCTCTGTCTTGTGTACCGCCCCGACCTCCAGCTTCCATCTCTCAACAGTATAAGACCTAACTCTGGTTAGCATTGCTTGCCCCTGGAACTACAAACTGTAACACCAAGAATGATGTCTTATTTAAACTTGGCCCTAGAAAATTTGGAGGTTTCTCACACTGTGAGACCATCTTCCCTGTGTGTAAGCTCCAGAGCAGAACAAGAGCTCAGTTAGAACCTCCCAGACTCCTGGGCACATACGCATAAACACATTCCTACTTGAAACAGCTGCTCAGTCCAGAGGACTGACCTCTACGGCTCCAAGGACGTATCCTTTGAGATGCACAGTGGATGCTATAGATCTGTCCCACCTTGACATTCCTTTGAACTTCATGAATTCTTTTTTACTCTAACACAGTACTGGCAGGGGACTTGAGAGGCAAAAATTATCAGTGACTGTTTCAAAGCTCCATCCATACAAAATCTGGAGGATGGGGCAGGTGCCTCCCCGTGGACCACTCTTCGAGGGAGAGCTGTCCATATCAAAGGAGCAAGTACTTGGCCAAACTCACCTCAAACCACAACTTCACACTGGCTGGCTGGAGTGTCCCCAGGGGACTTCCCTCATGTGTCTATTCAAAGGCCACTTGTATTGATGATTTAACAATGAACATCTCCCTGCTGCTTGCTTCTGAGCTTAGACTGTGTTGAAAGGGCATCGCTGCTCACTTCTTTCCCTTTGCATTGCTCTTCCGAGGGATGTAACCAGGATGGAGAGATGGGAGTCAAGAAGTAGAAAGGTTCTCTCTAAATAAATGTTTACAGCACTGCCTACATTTTGTTTTTAGAAGCATTGGCTGATGGCCTACTAAATGCCAAGTGTAAAGTAAGTACTAAGAGATGAAGATGAGGGAGGCATGGTCCCTGAGTTTCCAGTGCTCAGAGGCTGGCAGGGGAGACAGCCAACTGTGAGTGCGAGGGTAATGTGTGTCAAGGGGAGGGACTCATCTGTTGTTCTGGGTGCCAAGGTAAGGTTACAGAGAGGGAGTGACCCAGGAGCTGGGTCTAGAAGGGTAAGAAGCTGAGGGTGGAGGTTGAGGGAGGCTGCAGCTAAACAAGAACTGGAGAGGTCAGAGCTTGTGGCCTGCCTAGTGCTGGGCCTGTCAGCGGTGCCAGCGACCAGAGTGCAGGCTTTGAGGGTGGTTTCCCTGGTAACCACACGTCAGTAGATCCTGAAGGATACCCCTGCTGTCTTGTGTCCAGGGGTATGATTAAAACACTGCAGGATTTGGGAACAGAATTGCCTGCAGCAAGTCTTTGGTGCTAGTATTTTCACTAAGCACTTACTCATATGCCACGGAATCCACTAAGCAGGCTACCTGCAGCAAACCTCACTGAATCTTTACAACCCACTCTACGAGCTGGTATGATGTGCCTATACTCTGTTTTGCAGAGGAGGAGATAGGTTTAGCAATATCAATAATTCTTTTGAAAAAGCACATAGCAAATAAGCAACAGAGCCAGATTTTGAGCTCCGGTGACTATGACTCCAAATCTCCTGTTCTTAACCCTCTCTCCTTCCTAAGAGGAACTTAGGACTCTCCTTCCTAAGATTCAGAATGTTCACAATGGAGTCCCTCCAGGTGCTGGGTTCAGGGTATATAATACAGACCATGAGACCCAGTGCTTGCCCTCGAGGAGTGTGCACCCTATGGAATGAAAAACAGCTGAGCAGCCAATCGCAGTCCA
This sequence comes from Oryx dammah, assembly GCF_014754425.2. NCBI lineage: Eukaryota > Metazoa > Chordata > Mammalia > Artiodactyla > Bovidae > Oryx > Oryx dammah. The sequence goes on from NW_024070187.1 coordinate 69,853,219, forward strand.
CAGTGACAAGAGCTGTGATATGTACATACAGTCTTAAAAAGTAAAAAGATGGGGCAGCCACCCAGCAGAGAGTTCCAGTGATGAGTCCGTGTGTGTGATTTATCTCAGTTTTAGAGCCCAAATGGTACTTTAGCGTCTCCAGTTTAGTTCAGTTGCTCAGTCGTGTCCGACTCTTTGCAACCCCATGGACTATAGCACCCGGGGATCGAACCCAAGTCTCTCTCGTTGTAGGCAGATTCTTTACCAGCTGAGCCACAAGGGAAGCCCTTAGTGACTCCAGGACTCCGACTAATCAGGATCAGGTAATTTTACCCAGTATCACATGAGGGATTAATCACCTTAGGCTTGGATAAGGAGTGTCTCTCCTAAGAAACAGGAAGATTAAAGTTTTTAATTTGGGAGAATGACAGGAACTTATCACACATCAGCAGGAGGTCTCCAGGAAGGAGATGTGGACTCCCTTAAGGGAGAGCTCCCACTTTGCCAGGCTCCCCCATTTCTATTCCTGTTGTAGTTTGCTACTCTGGTCCCTGCTGCAAATGACTTTTTAAAGACAGTCAGGGCTGATTAAGACAGTAGTATAAGAGAAAAACAGTTATGTTCCACCTTGTAAAGTTAACTAGACAGAGCAGGGAATCTGATATTGAAAGGCAGATGTAGCGTGTCATCAGAGCTTCATTCACCTTTGAATTCAAGATTTTGCCCTCAAATCAGGATTTTGATTATCTTGTCAAGGTCTTACGTAGAGCTGTTAGTTTTGTTTGGTTCAGATATTTTAGGATAGAATGCTTTACTGAGCTTTACTAAGTGCAGAAGAAAGCTGAGAGAAGAAAAAAAGCCTCACTCTTGACTCTTAGAAAACCTCATTCATTCAGCAGATTCAGAATGTTCACAATGGAGTCCCTCCAGGTGCTGGGTTCAGGGTATATGATACCGACCATGAGACCCAGGGCTTGCCCTCGAGGAGTGTGCACCCTATGGAATGAAAAACAGCTGAGCAGCCAATCGCAGCCCACAGTGACAAGAGCCGTGATATGTACATACGGTCTTAAAATGTAAAAAGATGGGGCATCCACCCAGCAGAGAATGAAGTTGAGGAAAGGTCATGGAAGGCTGCTTGGAAGTGGTGAAATCTGAGTCTTGAAAGATCAATCTTCAGGAGCATTTAGGTCATGTTTTAAAGTCAAATCCTCACTTAAAACCAATGAACCAAATCATGAGGTCATGCACTCACTGGGCAATAAAAACATGCAATATTGACACCCCATCATCCATATTGTGGGAAAATTCACTTCCAGAGCAAAGATCAAAAGGAACAATCAATACAGCAGAACACACGATAAAATACTAGCTGATGAACAAAGTTTAAAATTAGTGGTCTTTTCTAGGACAGCAGTAATTTCAAAGTTAGACGCTAGGTGGTGATCTTAGCACAGTTTGCTGTCCTTGACATTGCCTGGAGACAGCCAGTTAGGGAAGGTTCACCCTTTCCCGGAAAAACAAAACTCTGAATACAGCCATCATGAACGTGAGTTGATTGAAGGGGATAATAGCTTTCATGGTATCTTTTCCCTATAATGAACAACATATATCTTCGGTTTACAGCAAATGTTTTCTTGTAGACAGTCACATCTACAGTGATGTGGACCACTGGAAGGACACTCTCCCAGGCCCCTTCAGCCAAGTTGTTTTATAAAGGTAGCAACGCCTTTGGACAATGGAGTCAGGAGTTCATATTCAAGAGTCTCCCCAAGCAACCTTAACCTTTCACTCAACTTCATAGTCTCTAAGGAGAGGCTTGCAACCTGGAAGAAGTTGTTAAAGAGTCAACACCCAAATCACTAGATCTGAGCCTTGGTACAGAATGCCTGCCCCCTCTCTGTTAATAGATGAATGCTATATTAGAGGATTAGAGGTACTATGGAAAGCACGTTAAGCTCCTTGAATTAAAGGAATTATGAGAACACCAGATGTTAGCAATAAGTCTCAAAGATGACAAAGATAAGGGGAAACCTTAACTCTTAGAGCCGTAAAATAGCAAGAATTTGATATCACAGGCAAAAAAGAAAAATGAAGGAAATAGTTACAACTGAAAGTATTTTAGGCAAACAGGTAAATTATGGGGGAGAGGAATGTAGATTTCATTTATTATATGCAAAAGGAGTGGAAAAAATTTTTGATATTGAACACCAGAAGTCAGCAAGACACTAGGCAGAGAATAAAAAAGGAAAAAGATGATTTATTGTTGTTAATATTTTAAGCAAGCAGGTTATTTATATCTGGTTGCCAAGTGCTGACCTAAGAACTTGACCCATGCTAAGGTTTCACTGGTCTGTGAGGAAAAGGGGAAAAGAAGGACACTGTAAAAATTTTTCAATAAGTTAAATATGTTAAATTCTTTAAAATTTGCTTTTATCCTTAGATTAGATTTCTACCTTTCTAAAATTGAAGAAAAGTCTTCCTTCTGTGAAGCGGTCACCATAGAGCTGTTTGTGTGTCATTTTGCTGTTTTGTTGTGAGTCCTGACACCTCCAATCCGTGGCACCATTGGGTGGGTCCTGAAATGTGTGTTTTGGAGATTGACACTGGTGTAAGGAATCCAGAAGTCTGAAAACGACAGTATCAACAACCCATTTAAGAGAGCAATAGTCAGCCAGGTGTTAATCACTTACTCATTCAACAAGTTTTTGCTGAACCCCTCCCGTGGTCCAGGCCCTTGTGTTGGGCCATGGGTGGTGATCCATGAGCCAGATGACCCCATCCGTCTCTGACACCTGCCGTGCAGGAGTGGGTGAGGCGTGAAGAGTCTGGTGGGAGGGGTCATATTTAGGATGGTGGCCTTTTAGTCACGTAGTTGCACAGGGAAGAATTTTTAACATCTTACATAAAATTGAGCACTGTATTTCATTAAAGCTAGCTTGGAGTGTTTCTTTCCTGTAACAGTAGGGTAAGTGAATGTTACTAGTGAGTTACTTAAGAAGTATCTCCATCTCCACTCTGAGAGTTGCCATGCTCTCTCTCCAATTCTGCCTGCTCCCTGTGCAGAGTGTGCCGTAAAGGAATCCGACTGAAGACAGAGCCCCAGAGGTTCTCATCCTGAGTATCCATATCTATCCTGAAAAGGTAGACTAGGAAGGTATGGGCATGGACAAAATATTTCTCACCATGTCATGGCAAAAATAAAAGTCTGTTTAAGGGATCCATGGCTACTCCCTTTCTGATATGTACAGGCATCCCTGAAGGACATTTTGAGACTCTTGGGAACATTGACTTGTATTTGGAATTCATCCCAGCTACAGTCTGGGTCTCCAGTCCTCACCTCAATGGTCAAATCAGCAGGAGGATTTTAGATGGAGGAGATTGAAAGAGCCTGATAGAGAGTACACTGGTTTCCATGGTGACATGCTGAGTACTTACTGCTCCTTAAAGACCAGCAACATGAATAATTTAAATTATTTATTAAGGACTGCCTAGCCTAGAATATAGGGATCTGAGTTAAGAAAAAATTTAAAGCCTCTGCTTCTGGAACAAAAGTGATAAATAAAGATACCTAAAAGGGGGCTTAAAAGTGATATTTGGGAATGATTTTCTTTATAGAAAAGTCAAAACATACAGAGATTGGCTATAAACATTTACATATCAGAGAATTGTTTCAATGCATTACCTTGAGCTTTACAAGGTTTTCAGGCCCTTTAGGGAAATGTTTCAGTACAGGTACAACCTTACAAATTATTTCACTATCGCTTAGTTCCCTTAACTATGCACCTGTGGGTCTTACTTTACATTTTTAATTCACTTGGAATTATTATATCTACAATATACCTTTCAGCCCAAATCTGGCCAGTTTGGGCCCCTTCAAACCAGTGTGGCTGCCAGCAGCATGGGTGGTGGCTGGTGGTGCCCTCACCGTTGCACCGCATCTGCAGACTTGGTCTAGAGGTGTCTTTCCTGTATCTCTCAACACTCTGGCTGGATCTCATAGTTTCACTTTGCGCGCACCTTTATTCCCAACTGTGAAGAAGCCGCAATGCTTCAGGCACCTGACTAGGTGACCAGGATTCCCACCCTGCTCATCCACCTGTGGCCACCTGATTCCCACCCTGCTCATCCACCTGTGGCCACCTGGTCTCTGCACTGCTCTTCTGGCTGGGCTTTTCCATGGATAGAAGAAGTGTGTGCTCAGTCGTGTCTGACTCTCAGCAACCCCATGAACTGAGCCCACCAGGCTCCTCTGTCCATGGAATTTTCCAGGTAAGAATACTGGAGTGGGTTGCCATTCCCTTCTCCAGAGGATCTGCCTGACCCAGGGACTGAACCCACATCTCTTGCATCTCATGCATTAGCAAGCAGATTCTTTACCAACTGTGCCACTTGGGAAGCCCATGGATAGATCTCCCACAAATACCCCTCTTTCAATGATCTCTCCAACAGGCAACTTTCTTGAGGCCAGCCCTGTATGGTAAGGCCTTGGATCACCCTTTTTGAGGACCACCCTTGAGACAGCCTCACCAGACACCGACTGGCTCAGCAGGAGGGCCTGGATCAGAGTCACCTTCCACTTTCATTGCTTCCTGCCTTCCTCCCTCCCTCCCTTCTTTTGTAAATTCCACATTAGATCTCAAACCCAAATCCTCAGCTCATGATGTCTCATCACCATCTATCTATGCAAGGCTTGTTTCCATACCTTTCTGGTATGTACAAAATTATGTATTTCCCATGGGAAAAAAAATACTGTTGTCTCCTATGCAGGTATTTTCAACGTATACAAATTTGTGTACACAAATTCAACGTACACACATATTTGTGTCTTCAACGTACACAAATTGTATTGCACTGTACACCTCAGTCTGTTTCTCATTTTTCTCTCAGCATCAAAGTTCTCTTTATGTTGCTAATCATATATGAAGCCTTGGCTAACCGCTGCTTACTCCCTAGAGAATATCCACTACAAATGCTTCTCCATTCTTCTAGTGAGGGACCCCAGATGACCTCCACCTGAAGGTGAGAAACAACGAACATCTTGATATACATCCCCTAAGGACCTTTGTCAGCAGGATGACAGGCTTTCCCAGCAGGATGGCTGGGTCATCTGATATACTAGTCTTAACTTGACCAAATAGGGCAGGCGGCTAGCCAACCTGACTGCGCCAGTCTACAGGGTCACCAGCAGGGACTAAAGATCTTTACATCCCCACCTCTCCACAACACTCAGTGTGATCTCCCACTTCATAAATCGTGCTAATCTGATTTGAGTAAAGTGAGAGATTTTGTTTTAATTTCCATTTTTTTGCAAACCTCAGTGACTCTGACCACCTCATCACAGACTGGATATCATTTTATGCTTTTTCTTCTTTATATATCAAGTATTTTTTCCCTTTGATTTTCTTTTTTTTTAAATCTTCATTTATTTATTTTGGCTACTCTTGGGTCTTAGTTGCAGCCCTCAAGATCTTCATTGCAATATGTGGATTTCTTAGTTGTAATATACAGAATCTAGCTCCCCAAGCAGGGATCCAACCTGGGTCCCTTGCATTGGGAGCACTAAGTTTTACCCACTGGTCCATCAGTAAAGTCCCTGACTGAATTTCTATTAGAATTAACAAATCCCCCACCTGTTCTCTACCTCTTACCTTGGTCCATGGTTATTTTCATTGAACAGAAAAACTTATTCTTGGGGCAATCAAATCCATCCATGGTTTGGTTTGTACTCATAGCTTGTATTTTGGGTATTTTGTTTAAGAATTTTGTTCCCATTTCTGAGTCACAAAAATATTTTCCAATGTATCTTCTATTAACTTTCTGTTTTGCCCTTCATATATTTAGGTCTTAAACTAGCTAGAGTCCATCCATGTATGTGGTGTTAGACAGGAATGCAGCTCTGTCTCAGAGCCTCAAGTTGTATTTCATTGGTCTATTTGTACTTTTATCAGATGTGTGCTGTTTTTATAACTATGACTTTGTGGTAAAGCAATCCCTCATTTCCCCACCCTTTGCTCTTCTTTTTCAAAGTTGACTTGGTTACTCACGAATCCTTAAACTTCCTTATCAAATTTACATTGAATTATTGGATTTCTAAAAGGAAAATCTAGCTGGGATTTCATTGGGATCTCATTGAATTTATAGTTTTCTTTGCTGAGAACTGACATCTTTATTATATTAAGTTATCCCATTCAAGGGTATGGAACAACTATTCATTTACTCTTGTCATATTTATATATCTTAATAGAATTTCATGTTTTCTCCACTGAGCCTAAGTATATGTTTCTTCATCAAATTGTTTCAGTAACTGTTGCTTAATAATACTTCCAAATTTCTAGTAGGTCTAGTTTCCCCTTGTTATCTTATTTTTTTCTCTTCAGAATGTTCCAAGCCAGTGCTTTTTTTTTTTTTTATAACTTATGTATTTAACACTCTCACTTCACTTTGGGGCTTCCCTGTTGGCTCAGACAGTAAAGAATCTGCCTGCAATGCAGGAGACCCCAGTTCAATCCCGGGTCAGGAAGATCCCCTGGAGAAGGGAATGGCAACCCACTCCAGTATTCTTGCCTGGAGAATTCCATGGGCAGAGGAGCCTGGCAGAATACAGTCCGTGGGACTGCAAAGAGTCAGACACAACTAAGCGACTAACACTTTCACTCTGCACATTTATTTTTACAGCTTGATGAATATTCTGTAAGATGAATATTACGTACTTGCATACCAGAGAGATCAATAAATGTTCTTTGATAAAGTAATTCCTAGGTATTTTACCATTTTTTTTTTGTTTTGAAGTGTATCTTAGTTTTTAAAGTATGTTTAATAAATAGTTGCTACTGCTGTAGAGAAATGCTACTGATTTTTTAAGTTGTATCTGACAACATTGTTGAACTTTTTACTCATTCTAATAGATGGCTGATTATTCTAATAGTTTTCTATTAATATATAAATGATCTTGTCTATGGCAAATGACAATTATTTTGTTTCCCTCCAAATCCTTTGGCCTTTGATTCAATTTCTTTCCTTACAGTGCATTGCCCAGGATCTCCAATATTAGGTTAAACAATAATAGTGAGAGCAAGCATCCTGTGTTGTTCTTAGTCTTAGAAGGAATTCCTCTAGAATTTCTCTACCAAGCATAGTGTTTTCTGTAGATACTTAGCATATGACCTTTATAAAATCAAGATATTTCCTTCCAGATCTGATTTTCTAAGGATTTTTATTTTTAAGCATACATAATTATTAAATTTTACTGGCGCTTTTTCTGGTCCTGCTACAATAATTGTATAGTTTTTCTCCTGTAGTCTATTGATGTGGTAAGTTACACTGATTGATTTTCTGATTTTGAATCATCCTTGCTTTCCTGGAGACAAAACTTTCTTAATAGTGTCTTATCATTGTCATAATATAGATGATGATAACATAGTTATATTGGCCTCACTAATATTTTAAAGATTTTTTTTTTAAAGAAGCTTTGGGTTCACAGCAAAACTGAGCAGAAAATACAGAGTTTTTTCCACATACTCTCACCTCCACACATGCATAGCTTCCCCCACCAGCAACATCGCCAACCAGAGTGATGATTTGCTGATGTCCACACTGATGAACATACACTGAGAGATCTTAATCACTCAAGGTTCATCATTTACATTCTGGTTCACCCTTGGCATTGTACATTCTATGGGTTTGGAGAAATGTATAATGATATGTGTCTGTCATTATAGTATCATACGGGGAATATCTGTTGTCCTAAAAATCTTCAGTGCTCTGCCTGTTTATCTCCCTTACCCCACTATAACCTCTGGCAACCATTGATCCTTTTGCTGTCTCATGGTTTTGCCTTTTCTGGAATGTCATAGAGTCAGGATCGTGTAGTACGGAAACTTCTCAGACTGGCATCTTTTAGTTAGCGATACACATTTAACAGAGAGATGGAGCCAAAGCAAAAATAGCACCCAGCTGTGGATGTGACCGGTGTTGGAAGTAAAGTCCAATGCTGTAAACAACAATATTGCATAGGAACCTGGAATGTTAGGTTCATGAATCAAGGTAAATTGGAAGTGGTCAAACAGGAGATGGCAAGAGTGAATATTGACATTTTAGGAATCAGTGAACTGAAATGGACCAGAATGGGTGAATTTAACTTCAGTTCCATTCAGTTCAGTTGCTCAGTCATGTCTGACTCTGCGACCCCATGAATCGCAGCATGCCAGGCCTCCCTGTCCATCACCAACTCTGGGAGTTCACTCAGACTCACGTCCATTGAGTCAGTGATGCCATCCAGCCATCTCATCCTCTGTCGTCCCCTTCTCCTCCTGCTCCCAATCCCTCCCAGCATCAAAGTCTTTTCTAGTGAGTCAACTCTTTGCATGAGGTGGCCAAAGTACTGGAGTTTCAGCTTCAGCATCATTCCCTCCAAAGAAATCCCAGGGCTGATCTCCTTCAGAATGGATTGCTTGGATCTCCTTGCAGTCCAAGGGACTCTCAAGAGTCTTCTCCAACACCACAGTTCAAAAGCATCAATTCTTTGGCACTCAGCTTTCTTCACAATCCAACTCTCACATCCATACATGACCACAGGAAAAACCATAGCCTTGACTAGACGGACCTTTGTTGGCAAAGTAATGTCTCTGCTTTTAAATATGCTATCTTGGTTGGTCATAACTTTCCTTCCAAGGAGTAAGCATCTTTTAATTTCATGGCTGCTGTCAACGACCATTATATCTACTACTATGGGCGAAAATCCCTTAGCAGAAATGGAGTAGCCATAATAGTCAACAAAAGAGTCCAAAATGCAGTACATGGGTGCATCTCAAAAACAACAGAATTATTTCTGTTCATATCTGAGGCAAACCATTCAATATCAAATCCACTATGCCCCGACCAGTAATGCTGAAGAAGCTGAAGTTGAATGGTTCTATGAAGATCTATAAGACCTTCTAGAACTAACACCCAAAAAAGATGTCCTTTTCATTATGGGGGACTGGAATGCAAAAGTAGGAAGTCAAGAAACACCTGGAATAACAGGCAAACTTGGCCTTGGAGTACATAAGGAAGCAGGTCAAAGGCTAACAGAGTTTTGCCAAGAGATTGCACTGGTCATAGCAAACACCCTATTCCAACAACACAAGAGAAGACTCCTCACATGGACATCACCAGATGGTCAGTACTGAAATCAGATTGATTATGTTTGCAGCCAAAGATGGAGAAGTTCTATGCAGTCAGCAAAAACAAGACCAGAAGCTGACTGTGGCTCAGATTATGAACTCCTTATTGCCAAATTCAGACTTAAAGAAAGTAGGGAAAACCACTAGACCATTCACATATGACCTAAATCAAATCCCTTATGATTATACAGTGGAAGTGACAAATATATTCAAGGGAATAGATCTTATAGACAAAGTGCCTGAAGAACTATGGATGGAGGTTCATGACATTGTACAGGAGGCAGGGATCAAGACCATCCCTAAGAAAAAGAAACGCAAAAATGCAAAATGTTTGTCTGAGGCGGCCTTACAAATAGCTGAGAAAAGAAGAGACGCTAAAGGCAAAGGAGAAAAGGAAAGATATGCCCATTTGAATTCAGAGTTTCAAAGAATAGCAAGGAGAGATAAGAAAGCCTCCCTCAGTGATCAGTGCAAAGAAATAGAAGAAAACAATAGAATGGGAAAGACTAGAGATTTCTTCAAGAAAATTAGAGATATCAAGGGAACATTTCATGCAAAGATGGGCACAATAAAGGCCAGAAATTGTATAGACCTAACAGAAGCAGAATATATTAAGAAGAGGTGGCAAGAATACACAGAAGAACTCTACAAAAAAGATCTTCATGACCCAGGTAGTCATGATGGTGTGATCACTCACCTAGAGACAGACATCCTGGAATGTGAAGTCAAGTGAGCCGTAGAAAGCATCACTATGAACAAAACTAGTGGAAGTGATGGAATTCCAGTTGAGCTATTTCAAATCCTGAAAGATGATGCTGTGAAAGTGCTACACTCAATATGCCAGCAAATTTGGAAAACTCAGCAGTGGCCACAGGACTGGAAAAGGTGAGTTTTCACTCCAATCCCAAAGAAAGGCAATGCCAAAGAATGCTCAAACTACCTCACAATTGCACTCATACCCACTCCAGTACTGGAAAATCCCATGGACGGAGGAGGCTGGTAGGCTGCAGTCCATGGGGTCACTAAGAGTTGGGCACGACTGAGCGAGTTCACTTTCACTTTTCACTTTCATGCATTGGAGAAGGAAATGGCGATCCACTCCAGTGTTCTTGCCTGGAGAATCCCAGGGAGCCTGGTGGGCTGCCATCTATGGGGTCGCACAGAGTTGAACATGACTGAAGCAACTTAGCAGCAGCAGCAGCAACTAGCAAAATAATGCTCAAAATCCTCCAAGTCAGGCTTCATCAGTATGTGAACTGTGAACTTTCAGATATTCAAGCTGGATTTCGAAAAGGCAGAGGAACCAGAGATCAAGTTGCCAACATCCGCTGGATCATGGAAAAAGCAAGAGAATTCCAGAAGAACATCTACTTCTGCTTTATTGACTACACCAAAGCCTTTGACTGTGTGGATCACAGCAAACTGTGGAAAATTCTGAAAGAGATGGGAATACCAGACCACCTGACCTGCCTCTTGAAAAATCTGAATGCAGGTCAGGAAGCAACAGTTAGAACTGGACATGGAACAACAAACTGGTTCCAAATCGGAAAAGGAGTATGTCAAAGCTGTATATTGTCACCCTGCTTATTTAACTTATATGCAGAGTACATCTTGAGGAATACCGGGCTGGATGAAGCACAAGCTGGAATCAAGATTGCCGGGAGAAATATCAATAACCTCAGATATGCAGATGACACCACCCTTATGGCAGAAAGTGAAGAAATAAAGAGCCTCTTGATGAAAGTGAAAGAGGAGAGTGAAAAAGTTGGCTTAAACTCAATATTCAGAAAACTAAGATCATGGCATTGGTCCCATCACTTTATGGGCAATAGATGGGGAAACAATGGAAACAGTGACAGACTTTATTTTCTTGGGCTCCAAAATCACTGCAGATGGTGACTGCAGCCATGAAATTAAAAGATGCTTGTTTCTTGGAAGAAAAGCTATGACCAACCTAGAAAGCATGTTAAAAAGCAGAGACATCACTTTACTGACAGAGGTCTGTATAGTTAAAGCTATGGTTTTTCCAGTAGTCATGTATGGATGAGTTGAACCATAAAGAAGCACACAGAGGCCTGTGTTTTTTAGCTTCTCTAGTACTGAAGTACTAGAGTGCTGAAGTGCTGAAGAATTGATGCTTTTGAACTGTGGTTCTGGAGAGTCCCTTGGACAGTAAGGAGATCAAACCAGTCTATCCTAAATGAAATTAACCATGAATATTCATTGGAAGGACTGATGCTCTAGCTGAAATTCCAATAGTTTGGCCACCTTATGCAAAGAACTGACTCATTTGAAAAGATCCTGATACTGGGAGAGATTGAGGGCAGGAGGAGAAGGGGATGACAGAGGATGAGATGGTTGGATGGCATCACTGACTCAATGGACATGAGTCTGAGTATGCTCTGGGAGTTGATGATGGACAGGGAAGCCTGGAGTGCTGCAGTCCATGGGGTCACAAAGAGTCAGACACAACTGAGCGACTGAACTGACGGACACATTTAACATTCCTCCATGTCTTTTCATGGCTCAATAGTTTCTTTTTAGTGTTAAATAATATTCCATTTTCTGGGTGTATCAAAGTTTATTTATTCATTTATATTTTGAAGGACATTTTGGCTACTTCCAAGTTTTGGCCATTGTGAATGAAGTTGCTGAAAAAAATCCTTGTGCAGGTCTTCATGTTAACATAAGTTTTCAACTCCTTTTGGTAAATACCCAAAAGTACAAACTTTTGGGTAAGAGTATATTTAGTTTGTAATAAACCACGAAGCTATTTTTTAAGGTGGCCGTAGTATTTTACATGTTCACCAGCAACAAATGAGAGCTCCTATTGCTACAAATATTCACCAGTATTTGATGTTGTCAGTGTCCTAGATTTTGGCCATTCTAATAGGAACATAGTGAAAATATCTTTTTTTAACAAAGGAAATAACACTATAACATTACTCACCTACTGAAAATGTTCTATTGTTTTCCCATCACAATTTATCCCAGCTCCTTATCATAGGCTATTAGGAAAGTGACGATATAATTTATCTATTGAAACTAGGCAGTTTTGAGGCTCTACATGAAGCAATGCCATGATAACCTCATATCTAACCCTTTCTCTGATTCCTCAGCTCCAGCTACACTGGCCATGTTGCTTTTTTCAATGGTTCCCACATTAAAGCTTTTGCACCAGCAAAAATTCAATAAGGATGCATGAAATGTTTATGTGGCAAACATTATATCTGGGGATTTGGTGAACAAAACAAAGTTTCTACTTTCATTGAGTTCACATTCTAGAAGGTTCTTCCATCTAGAAGACTCTTGCCCTAGATTCCCACATGGTTTGCCCACTCACATCACTCAGGCATTTGCTCAGATGTCCTTGAAAAGGTCTTCCCTGGATATCCCATCTACAACAGACTGCTCCTACCACCCTGTCAATTGCCATTCTCTGCACCTAACATTTTTCATCAGGACTTGAAATTTTACTAGTCATTTGTTTGTCTTCTTATAGACTCCCTTAGAACGAAAGCTTCAAGAAGGCCAGGGTTTCTGGCCTCAGTCACTGCTGTATCCCTAATCCTGGAACACTGCCTGAATCATCAATCAATTATTATCTGTTTACCAAATAAATAATGGACAGTGCACTGTGGACATTTAGTATAGACAAACCTTTCCCTTTGGGAAGATTTAATTATGTTTTTCAAGAATGTTTAATAACACTGAATTCCTTAGAGATGTCTGAAGAGAGGATCCCTATCACAACCATTTCTCTTGAAAAAAAAAAAAAAAACTTTCTCATGTCTCCTTTCTCTGCAATAAAAATTGGACTACAAGGAGACTCCACCAATATTACTGAGCTCTCTTAGTATCATTAAGACCCAGACTGAAAGCACATGAATGAGAGTTCATGAGTCCTTCTTCTGAGGTTTCCCATGGCAGATTCATCCACCGGTTTCCCTTTCGAAAAAGCTGCACTTTTGAAACTGCACAGCGAGCACTTGAAAGGGAGTCCTGTCTTCCTGAATACACTCGATGCTGAAGCCTGTGCTGCAAAGCCTCATCAGGGGTGTTTCCCCTTGGGGCGCAAGTTCAGCTGGCTGGAGTTTTTTCAGGTTCTTGCCTGTGTGCTTCCAAAAGTTCTCTGTAAATAAGCATGTGAGTGAGAATGAGCTGTAATTATAAATTAATGAAAACAATTTTCTGTCAAACTTATGGATATTGTTCTCATGAAGATTGTCTGGCTAGTCAAATGTTTTTCCTTCATTCTGCCAAGTTCCTCAGAAATTTAATTAAAAGTGGCTTTGACCGTGTGTATCCAAGGGAAACCAATTCCTGGTTTTAACGAAGGAAGAAATGAATACTTAAAGCAGGTTGCTATTATGGAGCAGGAGAGCACAAGTAGGGTTTTGAACTGGTTTGCATGCCAAACAGAGCTGATGACTTAAAGAATTTGTAGAGAGAGATATTTCTTCGGAGAAGAGAATATCGTGGAAACATTTCATTCAGTGTGACTTTCTAAGAGGCACGTGTCATGTACTCCTTGGAAAGTAATTCCTTTCAACCTTACAGTCATTCTGCTTTAAACATACAGTTATCTCAGTTTCAATTATAGTGCTTCTTGAATTTTATGTGTTTCAATCCAGTATTACCTGATTCCCTATGCTGTCCCCCGTCTATTGTCCTAGACTGCAGTTTTATCTCTGTAGTTAGAATGCAGCTGGTGTTCAAATTCGACTTGAACAGGTGAAATTTTTCAATTAGCTGCATGAAGCTGGGCAAGACACTGACTCTCCCTATGGCTCAGCTTGTTTCACCATAAAATGGAGCTAGCATTGCCTTCTTGCTGGGTTGCTATGATGAATGGATGTGATGCTATGTGGGAATATTATTTGTGAACTACAATCTGGCATGAACCAAGCCAGGACCAAAGTGAAGCAACTGAGGAGAAAAACTGAGGGGGAACTCCTCAAAACTCAGCAATCAAAATAAATATTTAAATATCGCATTTTTAAAAAGTCAAATTTACTATCAAAAAAACTCCATGAGGAACAAAATATCAAAAACATTGACCCTGGGTATGAAAATGTGAGCACTGTAATCATCTGTGTGGTAGAGGTATAAAGGAAAAATATGGATCAAAGGCTGGATTAGCAGTCTTTGCCATGTCACACTTTTTCTAAGATTGTCCTTTGCTTTCAGCAGCTGGTTTCAGAGCTGGGCTGCTTTTGCTTTCTCACTGTCAGGTCAGCTGGAAGCTATTCTCAACATGCTATTTGCTTGAACTCTTGATTTCTTTTTCTTGCAGGTACAGGTAGCCTGACGTCTCTTTCATTCTTCAAGTACCTCTGTTGTCCTGTGAGTGGTGCTCTGGTTCTTTGAAAAAGTCTTCTTTTGGTTCAAGATTTGCTGTTCTTTAATCACAGCATCACCGACTGGATGGACATGAGTTTGAGCAAGCTCAGGAGGCTGGTGATGGACAGGGAAGCCTTGCATGCTGCAATTCACGGGGTTGCAAAGAGTTGGACAAGACTGAACAACTGAACTGAAACCTTGGTTTACTTCCTTAGATTCCTGAGTCAAAGACTGGCTTTTTCTGAGGCTCTCGAGGTGATGTAATGATATCAAAAGAAACACTTGCTTTACAGTACACTCTCAGGTGAGTTTTCACACAGATTTGCATTGAATGGTCCTGCCAGGTGCCAAGCCCAGGCATACAACCCTCAGATTTTGTGGAAATACTAAGACAACCCATGTTTAAATATGGATGACACGAAACAGGTTTAGAAGTTCAGCACATGTCCCTGACACACAGAACTTTCTCAAATTCTCTCTTTCTATGCAAGCATGGAGTATTCGTTGATCTATTATTATCATCATCAGGTCCCTATTTCCACCCCGAAACTCCTCTTTATTGCTTATGCACAAAATGGCTGTCTGGGGAGGACGTAAAATAGCTGTGAAAAGAAGAGAAGCAAACAGCAAAGGAGAAAAGGAAAGATATAAGTATCTGAATGCAGAGTTCCAAAGAATAGCAAGAAGAGATAAGAAAGCCTTCTTCAGTGATCAATGCAAAGAAATAGAGGAAAAGAACAGAATGGGAAGGACTAGAGATCTCTTCAAGAAAATTAGAGATACCAAGGGAATATTTCATGCAAAGATGGGTTCGATAAAGGACAGAAATGGTATGGACCTAACAGAGCAGAAGATACTAAGGAGAGGTGGCAAAAATACACAGAAACTGTACAAAAAAGATCTTCATGACCAAGATAATCACGATGGTGTGATCACTCACCTAGAGCCAGACATCCTGGAATGTGAAGTCAAGTGGGCCTTAGAAAGCATCACTTCGAACAAAGCTAGTGGAGGTGATGGAATTCCAGTGGAGCTGTTTCAAATCCTGAAAGATGATGCTGTGAAAGTGCTACACTCAATATGCCAGCAAATTGGAAAAGTCAGCAGTGGCCACAGGACTGGAAAAGGTCAGTTTTCATTACAATCCCAAAGAAAGGCAACGCCAAAGAATGCTCAAACTACCACACAATTGCACTCATCTCACACGCTAGTAAAGTAATGCTCAAAATTCTCCAAGCCAGGCTTCAGCAATACATGAACCGTGAACTCCCTGATGTTCACGCTGGTTTTAGAAAAGGCAGAGGAACAAGAGATCAAATTGCCAACATCTGCTGGATCATGGAAAAAGCAAGAGAATTCCAGAAAAACATCTATTTCTGCTTTATTGACTATGCCAAAGCCCTTGACTGTGTGGATCACAATAAACTGTGGAAGATTTTGAAAGAGATGGGAATACCAGACCACCTGATCTGCCTCTTGAGAAATCTGTAGGCAGGTCAAGAAACAACAGTTAGAACTGGACATGGAACAACAGACTGGTTCCAAATAGGAAAAGGAGTCCGTCAGGCTGTACATGGTCACCCTGCTTATTTAACTTATATGCAGAGTACATCACGAGAAATGCTGGACTGGAAGAAACACAAGCTGGAATCCAGATTGCCGGGAGAAATATCAATAACCTCAGATATGCAGATGACACCACCCTTATGGCAGAAAGTGAAGAAGAACTAAAAAGCCTCTTGATGAAAGTGTAAGAGGAGAGTGAAAAAGTTGACTTAAAGGCTCAACATTCAGAAAACAAAGACCGTGGCATCTGGTCCCATCACGTCATGGGAAATAGATGGGGAAACAGTGGAAGCAGTGTCAGACTTTATTTTTGTGGGCTCCAAAATCACTGCAGATGGTGACTGCAGCCATGAAATTAAAAGATGCTTACTCCTTGGAAGAAAAGTTATGAGCAACCTAGACAGCATATTCAAAAGCAGAGACATTACTTTGCCAACTAAGGTCCATCTAGTCAAGGCTATGGTTTTTCCAGTAGTCATGTATGGATGTGAGAGTTGGACTGTGAAGAAAGCCGAGAGCCAAAGAATTGATGCTTTTGAACTGTGGTGTTGGAGAAGACTCTCGAGAGTCTCTTGGACTGCAAGGAGATCCAACCAGTCCATTCTGAAGGAGATCAGCCCTGGGATTTCTTTGGAAGGAATGATGCTAAAGTTGAAACTCCAATACTTTGGCCACCTCATGAGAAGAGTTGACTCATTGGAAAAGAGTCTGATGCTGGGAGGGATTGGGGGCAGGAGGAGAAGGGGACGACAGAGGATGAGATGGCTGGATGGCATCACTGACTCGATGAACGTGAATCTGAGTGAACTCCAGGAGTTGGTGATGGACAGGGAGGCCTGGTGCTGCGATTCATGGCGTTGCAAAGAGTCAGGCACGACTGAGCGACTGAACTGAACTGAACCATGTCCTAGCTGCTGTGCATACATGATCTCATCCAGTTCTTACAGCATCCTTTTGGGATAGGAATTGTTAGCTCATTTCTGGATGGGGAAGCACAGTTGTAGGCTAATACAGCTAGTAATAACAGCTTCATGCATTTATTCAACAAATATTTACAAAGTTCTTACCATGACTGAGGCTCTGTGTGACTATCCTTGGAAGCTAAGACAGACTGCAGCTGAGTTAAGCAGGAAGAGGTTTATAGCAGGATCTTGAGTAGCTCAGTGAATCCTGGAGACACATGGCTATGCCAACAGGGACAAACCCTAAAGTCATTTCATAGATCGAATCTGTTAAGGAAATTGTCACCATTGACTGCACCATCATGGGCACTGGAAGATGCCAGCAGCACACAACCACTGCTGGGCTTCAGCCTCCACCAGAGAGCATCTTTGATGTCCTTGCTGCTCTGCATCATTAGCTTTTCATTTGGAAAAACAGTCACATGTCCGAACCCTAACAATGAAGATGCCTGGGAACATGAATGCCTAGGAACTTCTGTTGTAGGATGTGGGTTGAGTCTTTAACAAATACTCAATTCCCAAAACATGGAAAGGGATTTCAGAGGCTGGTACAGCTAACATTATGACAAATGATCACTACATGGAGTCCTTGCCCTGCAGGCATTTGCACACACTTGAATGAGAGGATACACACAAGTGACTGTGGCGTGTAAGATGTGCCACTAAAGTGATGAGGACAAGGACTGCACCTTGGAGGGAGATGGAGGAGCCCAATTCGGGCCAGAGATGACAGGATCACACATCTGCTGGGTCTTTTTTGAAAAATTTTTTATTGAAACATAGCTGATTAAAATGTTGTGTCAGTTTCAGGCAGAAGCAAAATGATTCATGTATATGCTTTGCTATGCTTAGCTGCTCAGTCGTGTCCAACTCTTTGTGACCTCATGGACTGTAGCCTGCCAGGCTCCTCTGTCCATGGGGATTCTCCAGGCAAGAATAAACTGGAGTGGGTTGCCATGCCCTCCTCCAGGGGATCTTCCAAACCCAGGGGTCAAATCCAAGTCTCCTGCATTGCAGGCAGATTCTTTACCATCTGAGCCACCAGGGAAGCCCAAGAATTCTGGAGTGGGTAGCCTATATCTTCTCCAGAGGAACTTCCTGACCCAGGAATCAAACCAAGGTCTCCTGCTTTGCAGGTGGATTCTTTACCAGCTGAGCTAGCCAGGAAGCCCATATATATATATATATATACATATATAAATATTCTATACATTTTTATTTTCTTTTCAATTATAGATTACAAGATATAGAGTATAGTTCCCTGAGTTATACAGTAGGTTCTCATTGGTTTTCTACTTTATATATAGCAATATGTATATTTTAATCCTGAACTTCGCATTTATTCCTTTCTCTCCTTCCCCTTTGGTAACCATAAGTTTGTGTTCTATGTCTGTGAGTCTATTTCTCTTTTGTAAATAAGTTCATTTGCATTTTCTGGATCTTAAAGAGTGGTAGAATTTGGAGAGATAACAATGGTGACAGGGTCAAATAGGATCGAACCCAGGTCTCCCGCATTCCAGGCAGACACTTCAACCTCTGAGCCACCAGGGAAGCCCAGAGAATGAGACACCCAGGCAAAAAGGTCCAAAGTGTGTTGGCAGTGAGGAGTCCTCATATTGTGCTGAGTAGCGGAAGAGAACAGAAAGTTTACTGCAGAGATCTGGACATGAGATTATAAATCCTGCTCAAGGAGTATGGCTATGGTAAAGGAAAAGAAAAAATAAATTCAAAAGTGAAAAATAAACTCAGGATGCTTCTTGTGAAATAAGCACCAGCTGAGCTTACTTCTCTTTTTAGCATTTGTCCTGGTTATAATTCATTATTTGTGTCTATGATGATTTAAGGAACATCTGTGCCCTCTATTGGATGGGAGCCTTCATGAGGGAGAGACCTTGTCTGCTCTTCCTCCCCATCTTATACTCAGGGCCTTGCCAAGTGCCAGTTGCACAGGAGGAGCTCAGGAGACATTTTCAGAGAGGAAGACAGGTGTATAAGCAGATTGATCCATAATTAGATGGAGAACAGGAAATGGAGATGACAAAGATGATTCTGAGGTTTTGGTCATAGCAAAGTCTCACGGACATGTTGAATTTGAGGTTCAAAAGGGGTATCTTCAGGGAATATTTTCAACTGATTTTTGGAGATGAGGGAAAAGTGATTCATAACCTACCAGACTTAGGAAGGTAAGTCTGTTTTGTACACTGTTACATACATATAATATGTTCAGTGGCTAACACAGCACAAGCATTCATTGCAGTGATGACATTCCATGTGCACCGCAGACTAGCTTTGGGACAAAAAATGATGTTTAAGTACTATTATTTCACACCATCTGTGCCCCTGTTCCTGGCTCAGATGGTAAAGAATCCGCCTGAGACACAGGTTCGATCCCTGGATCAGGAAGATCCCCTGGAGATGGGAATGGCAACCCATTCCAGTATTCTTGCCTGGAGAATTCCGTGGACAAGTGATCACTACATGGAGTCCTTGCCCTGCCAGAGAAATCTGTCAGGCTACAGTCCATGGGGTCGCAAAGAGTCAGACATGACTCAGCAACCAAGCAAGCATGCACATGCCCCTGTTCCTATGCTCCCCGGACTGATAGAGTCAGGGCAGCACTGTGTGGTCTGAGCGGAGAGGCGTATCTCCCCTGGTGAGCTTCATCCAGCTGCCCGCCCTCCCACACTTGGAGTGTGACACGGAATAAGAGCGGACATCCGGTCCAGGATGGGAGAAGAAAAAGAGCGTACGTCAAAGACACAGCGCTCCAGCCCCACCAGGATATGTGTGAGAGTGCTCCTCCCACTTATGCCATAGTTCAAATCAAGAGCTGATAAATTTTTCTCAGTGAGTCTCTTAGTGTGGATGTCTTGACTTTCAGTCTTGCTCCTCTGAGGTCAAATGACCCAAGCAGTGTTTGGTGGCTAATAGGAGGGCAGGATTTAAAGAATTACACAAATATTGGAGGCTTTCCACCTAGCTCCCTGGGTAACAGCAGTGAGGTGATAGGAAATATTTGACAAATTAAGTTGCGTTAGCCAGAAAAGGGAGCAGAATTATTGTTTCCACACGATTAGCTGTTTCTCTTCCAACAGTAAAAAAAAATGAATGTTGTATGTCTTCTGTGTCTTCCTAAGCTCAGTTAGAGATAGCAACTGAACCTGGGTTGCAAGGATCTCAGAAGCAACTAAATTATCCAGGCTAGCAAAGCGGGGACATGTGTGAAGAAGGAAAAACAAGGGAGTAGACATTTGTGGCTTTGTGCTTTCCCACAGCCTTGATTTGGGTAGCAGAACCCACACCTCACCTGAGAGACAATGACCCCACTCCAGCCCCAGTCTGGCCTGCAGAGAGTATTGCACCCTTGGCCAGAGAGGTTAGTTTAGGGATTGACACATTCCTTACCAAGTCAGTCAGGAAAAATCCTGGGGGTGTAAATATGGTCATTCATGAGTAGTTTCAGATACATATGGATCCAGCCTCTTTACACAATTATATCAAAAGGGGATGGGAAATTTCTTTGGAAAATGAATCTACCTAACAGCTTGTTTTTCACACTTCATGACAATCTTAAACACAAGTATCATGCATTGAATATTTGTGCTTCAAGCATTAAATCTTTAAACACATTTATTGAAATGATTCATCTTTAGCTTGGTCCAGGCATGGGCGATGGGCCCCCTAAAATGGATTGGACATGATGAAAAACTGCTGCTCAGAGAAACTCTGCATCCTACCCAAGATTTCACTTCACAGATATATCCTGAAATAGATAACTTTATGAAAGTGCTGAAGCCTTCCATGAGACAAATCCTTCAAAACTAAAAGCAAAAAGCTTTGCTTCCTGAGGAAAGGGTATATATATTTTTTCCCCTAGTGGATAAAAGCATCTGTATAAATGACCACAGTTCTTCCCAGGTGGTTCTAGTGGTAAATAACCTGCCTACTAACGCAGGAGAGACACAGGTTCGATCCCTGGGTCAGGAAGATCCCCTGGAGAGGAGCATGGCAACCCACTCCAATATTCTTGCCTGGGGAATTCCACAGGCAGAGGAGCCTGGTAGGCTACAGTCCATAGCGTGGCAGAGTCAACTTAACTGAAGTGACTTAGCATGCACACCGATGACCACATTTCTTTCTTTGCTTTGGCCATCAGGGAGCTCTGAGGCAAATTTACTGCTCAATTATGGTAACTTGATAAGATTTTTTGAGTTCCTTCATCTTCACTCTGCATTTGTTATAATTTACATTTCTCTGGCCCTGTTACTCAATTTTAGGCCTATATTTTATTATATGTATTCTCCCCTATATTATTTGTTGAACAAGGTATAGGATAAGCCAATTCTGGCTCAAATAATACAACAGTTTTTTCAAAGGCTATGGATGTCTGAGACAACAGCAGTGAGTGTCTAGAACAAGGGTCTATTAGCTTGACTCTTACAAGGTGGAATGCTTTGTTTCCCTAAAACGTAACTCCAGATCTGGAGATGGTAGGGGTGGTGAGAGTTCTTTGTTGGGCTTCTGCTCTGATCAGTAATGAATTACTTAACTTTGACAGGTTCTCTTTTCTAATATGGCATTAGCATTGCTCACTGCAAAATTCCATTTGGATTCATGGGTGAATGTTTGAAATCATTCTGAATACAAAAAATTCAGGGTTGTTTCTTAGTTGCAATGTCTTTGTGAAAGATGAGTGCACTTAACACATTCTGTTCTATAAAAATATTTCCCTTAAGAGTCTGCCGAAGTCACAAGAAAAATAGGTAGAGCTGTGCTACCAGCAAAAAGGAGCCCAAACTGGACATCTGAATATGACTTAGAGACACCAAACAAGGAACATAGAAAAAGGGAGTGGGCATAACCTAGGACTTGCAAGGGGCACAGGACCATCAAGATTTCCAGGAGAAATTACGGAAACATCTGCAAGGTCAGGGCAGGAAGTCCAGGGCTGCTACTCAGAGAGGGAAGTGCCTTCCCTGAGACTGTTTGAGCAGAGCTGAAATAACCAGGCCAGAGGGGTCGATGGAAGACCTGGGAGTAAACTCCAAGAATGAATGACCAAGAGTCCATCAACTCAAATTCAAGTGCTTCAGCCACAAAGGGAGGACCGTTTGGGGCATTTAGGACCCAGTAAACTGCATTAGTCTGGCACAGATGTAGCTCAATGTTAATTACATTACAATAAAGAATCTGTGTTCTGGGACTTCCCTCGTGATCCAGTGGATAAGACTCTGCACTTCCACTGCAGGGGGCCAGGGTTTGACCCCTGGTCAGGGAAGTTCCACATGCTGCACAGTGTGGCAAAAAGAAAAGAATCTGTGTTCAGAAAAATCTCTTGATTGCCTTTGCCTCTGTTCCGATCATGGCACTGTGAAGGGCTAATGAAAGAATAGAGCAAACAGAGTTGATTGCAGAGTTATAATCAAACAGTTGGGAAACTTTGCAATTTTGGTGCTTGGAAAATACAAAGTCTACAGAACCTCAGCTGAATAACAGATAATTGGCCAGGAAAATACATCCAAGAGGGGCTTGGAGTGTTTTGGGTATGAAAGGAATGTCTCCCTCTTGCTCCAGGGGGGGTGTGGTGAGGTAGGACGGGAGTGGGGGTTGGAATACTGGGGACTCACTTCAAGTCCTGCCAATTTGGCAAGAAACCTCCAGCTTCACTGGGTTGGCTCAACCACCCGTTCTTTCACACCATCCCCCCAAGAGAGATCACTTTCAGCCTGACCCTTAAGCATCTCCAACCTTTGTGACCCTCACTCTCTACATCAGTCCAGCATTGTTCAGCCTGACAGATGACCCGGCCTCCTCCTGGTTTTCTTTAAATAATAGGAGAACATTTGCTCTCTGGAAATACCAGGTTGCATCCAAATTTAAAAAAGAAAAATAAGAGAGGAAAGCATTCAAACAAAACTCTTGGAATGGGGCTCCTGCGGTAACATACCGAATAAAGGAAAACAGGAAGGCAATTGCAATATTAAAAATAGATGACTTCCTGCATGTAAATTCTTCGCTGACCTTGTTGATTGCAGTGTGGTTACTGTTTGCTGGCCTGCCACCTCTTGACTTCATGAGAGTTCGTATCAACGGACATTTCTCAGGGCTCAGTAACACCTGCCCCCGTTTTAAAAGCATTGGTTTGTACATCTGCCTGTGGGCATCAAACCTTTTCCCCTGATGCTCAGTGCCTATCAGAGACTGATTTCTTATCCTTTGTCTCATTCCTACATGTCAAAGGAGAACTGACTGAATATGAGGTACCTCAGAGGACCCTGGAGGGGAGATGTTACTTGTGCATAAACTCATGCACTTTGATGACATCAGTGTCCACTGCCAACAAAGCATAAAAGGAATAATGGGGGAACTAAAGCATCATCCTGCTGGCAGAATATTCATCCACTCAGCGAACGCTCACCACACTCAAGCAATGCTGTGTGAGCTTGGGACACACCCATGCCCTTGTGAACTTGCATTCCAGTTGGATAAAACAGACAAACAATAAGCATAGTACATAAATAAATTAGTGTATTCTAAGACAAATGTGTAGAAAAAGGGAAAAGGAAAGTAGAGTAAGAAGGATGAAGCAGGTGGGTGGTGTTAAATAAGACAGAGAGGACCTCAGTAAGAAGGTAATAGATAAGCAGAGACTCCATGGGAGGTAGATGTCTTGAGGAAGCATTCAAGCTGACAAGCTGCCAGAGCAAAGGTAGGATCAGTGAACAGTAAGATTCGTTTCCCTCTCTTCCAATTCCAGGGAGGCCCCAGATAAGACAGTTACTCTCCATAAGCAGCAGAGGGAATGGCTTTGAAGCTGCGGGAGCAGTGATGAAAATGGTTTCATCACAAACAGTTCTGTGGAATTGGTGTGTGCATGGGTGAAAAGGCAAGGTCGAAGGTTTGAAAAGGGAGCACGTTCCAAGATTCCACTCCCTGAGTGGAGAATCGGGGCTGGAATCTCAAGGGCACACCCAAAACAAGTCAGCAGGAGACAGGAGGGTCGTTGTGTTGATTCCCGACACAGTTACAAGCATGGCCTGGTAGGTGCCTTCTGAAGCACTTGTGGAATTTGGCCCTGGATCACAGAATTTTAGGATTGTTCCTCTCCAGCTGTGTTTGTCCCCTAATCCCCTTCTTTGTGTTGCCTTAGTCAGTGGGGTTCTCTTAACCATTTTCTGTTTAGGGCCACTCTTGAAATTAGATCTCACCAAGGGATGATCCATACCCTAGGACTGCCCCCTCCTCTCTTACTGTAATCAGAAGGCCTGGGGAGTAGGGATTCACACACACAGTTAAAGAGGCATGGGAGTGCCCAGGGCCTGGGAACTCAGGTATTTTTTAAAATAAAAAGTCTTGATTTTCTCTCATAGCCATTAGAGTTCTAGGATGAAGGGGGATGGAGCTAGAAGCTTTTGTATTTAAAACCTTCCTAGTTTCCCATGGTTCTTGGGAGAAAGTCCACACCCCTCAACAGCCTTTATGCTTCTAGAGTCTATCTCTCAAAGTCCTCCTTCTTGTTAACTGAACACGCCGGGCACTTCTCTGAGGGGCCCTGCTTTCTACTGCCTTCAGGTGTATGTACCTGCTGTTCTGGAATTTTCTTTCAGCTCCATCTTAGTCTGACTAAAGCCCACTCATCCTTCAAGTCCCAGCTAATCTGTCCTTGCCCAAGGAAAGATCTCCTAACCCCCTAACTGGATTGGGCCACTGCCCTTCGAGAACTTGTCATGGTTCATAGTAAGTGCTCAATAAATATTTATGCTTTATAAATGTAGTGATGAATGAATGAATGAGCACATGAACAGAAAAAGAAGTTAAAGTCAATGGATATTTTCTTTAAAAACTGAGAACTAGGTGGACAAAAGTCCCTGCCACAAAGGAAAGAGAGGAGAATAAAAGAAAATAAATTCTTTAAGGTCTGAAGTGCTTTTGCTTAAGGCAATTTTCAGACCAGGTCAACCAGGTCAATCGCCAGAAAAAGCAATGGGGATTCGTTCTAGGACATTCATCTTCAGGCTTAGTGTTGAAAGTAACATTGTTCGCCTTGTTCACTGAGACTGAAAATGAGCTGAACCGCCCCAGGCAGAGGGGGCAGAAGGGCACAGCCAGGAAAGCTAAGCACATCCAGTGTGGAGGGATGATGAAACGACATTACAAGAACATAATTTTAATTCTTGCCCTGTTTTGATCCAGTGTGGATGACCTTGGGCAAGTCACTTAACTTTTTGAATTACACTCTGATTGTCCAAAAAAGAATAAATAAACTTGGGGACATTGGGAGAAAAAAAAGATATTAGCCAAGTGTGCATATGACCACAATAGTGGTGTTATTAATGATCACCGATGCTATCCCCAGCTGTTCTCCAGTATGATTTTATTAGTCCCACTGCTGTTTCCTGATTCGCTTCCATTCAGGAAGCTTTGAAATAATGGTTAGCAGAGGGGCACGTTGCAAAAATAAAAATTCTCACTCTTTTAACTTTTCCATCCACTTTAATCCCAATGCCCATCCTTCCTCTCTACCCAGCTTCAGCTGGAGTCCTGCCATTCCTGTGATCAATCACACTTGGGGGAGAATCTTACTCATGTGGTGGGGAGATGGGGGGCGGGTGTAAGAGGGGGCGCGGTGGGACAGTCGGGGCGGAGGGAGTTCTGGTCCAGCACGACTGTTGAGTGTGATGTCCTTTTGTGGTGCCCTCGAAAACAGAAGTGAGGAAACAGGCCGTCATTTATCATGTGGCTTTGTAATACATGCTGATAATGCAAAACAGCCAGGCTGCTCCTGAGGTCGGTCCAACCAAGTATCAAGAGTCAGCTGAGGGAGGCCAAGTCGGAAAGGGAGGTTCCCTGTGGGACGTGCCCTTTGGCCAGGGATCTCCCTGCAGTCACAGCTTCGCACTTGTTGCTGGAGACTGCCATTTGTCCTCTGGAGAGCACACAGCCACCTGCCTTCTGTACACTGCCAGTTTGGGGCCTCTTGGGGAAGATGAAAACTTCCCCATTTCAGTCACTCACAGCCCAGTCCTCCCCAAGCCTGGTATGCTATTGGATGCAGGTGCTAGACAGTGGAGCTTTGGGTGTGGCGCCCTTGAACCAATCACTGTAACCGAGGAGAAGCAGCATTCTGATTGGCTAAGCCTAGGTCACCTGCCCACTCTTGGATGGGTGTGAGGCAACCTCAGTTATAGCCACACCACAGTGAACCTTGTTTCCAGGATGAACGACAAAGGAAGTGTGATGGAATCACTGGAATTACTTCTCTTATTTCTCTGAATTTCCTCTAACCTTTCAACCCAGCACACCAGTTAGCACCATGCCTTTGCCCAAAGGAGGCTTCCATCAATATGTCTTCTGGCAAAAAGAAAAAAAAAGTCCACTTGAATCCACAAATGAACACAAGATAAAAGCCACGCAAAGGCAAAAGACCATGGAAGCACTTTTTTTAAAGGGACCTTTTTCCCACCAGGTACACACCTAAGAAAACACCAAGCTGAGAGAATGACATTACTAAAACAGAATAGTCAGGTTCAGCCTCTCCAAGCACTCAGCTGCACTCTACTTTGGACCTTTGCTGCTCTTCTTAATGTCACAAAGGCTCCATGTAGCTAAGTCTTCCTTTCTCAGGCCTCATCTGGCTTTCCCCATCAGCAGCAATTGACTCAGTTGACAACGCTCTTCTCCTTGAAACCCTTTCTTGCCCTGGTTTCTAAGACATCACACTCACTTTGTTCTCTTCCCACCTTACAAACCTTCCTTCTTGGATTCTTTTGCTGGTTTTCCCTGCCCTCCCATCCTCCCTGCTTCTGAATGTTCAGTGCCCAGGGATCAGTGCTTGGAACTGTTCTTTCCCCCTAAGTAAATAAGTAAGTGAGTGTTTATCACTCAGTCGTGCCCGACTCTTTGCAACCCCATGGACTGCAGCCCACCAGGCTCCTCTGTCCATGAGATTTTCCAGGCAAGGATACTGTAATGGGTTGCCATTTCCTTCTCCAGGGTATCTTCCCAACCCAGGGATCGAAGCCGGGTCTCCTGCACTGCAGGCAGATTCTTTACCGACTGAGCTACAAGGGAAGCCCTCTTTCCCCTTGGATGATCTCATCTAGTTTATGGCTTTAATACCATGTGCTATGATCCAGTGTGTGTGTGTCTAGGCTAAACCCCTTTCCTGTGCCCCAGATCTTATATCTATATAAAAATATCACAGCTGATATTTTTACTTGGATGTTTACTAGAACTCACCAGCCTATCCCATCTAT
Organism: Oryx dammah; assembly: GCF_014754425.2. Lineage (NCBI taxonomy): Eukaryota > Metazoa > Chordata > Mammalia > Artiodactyla > Bovidae > Oryx > Oryx dammah. The sequence continues at coordinate 69,880,489 of NW_024070187.1, forward strand.
GACTAAGCCCTTGATGGCCCACCTTCCACTGCTATCAAAAAGAAAACAGTTCCTCCCATAATCTAGTCACTCAGGCATATCCACCATGCTGTTCCTGACTCCTCTCTTTCTCTTCCTCCATATTTTGTCCAAAAGAAAATTCTACACGCTCTACCTTAAAATATATTCAAAATTGAATACCCTCTCTCCTGCTGCCACCCTATTCCTAACAGGTCTTCCTGCTTCTGCTGTTGTCTCTGATCTCAAGCTCATCCTCATGGCTTATTTTCAACACATGAGCCACACCCATTCCACTGAAATTTTAACAGATCATGTCAGTCCTCTGCTCATAGAGTACAGTGGCCTCAGAGTAAAAGCTAAATCCTTGTTGTGACCTATGTGGGCCATGTGATCTGTCTCTCACTTACCTCACACACTTTGTGTGAGTGCTAAGTCACTCAGTCATGCCCAGCTCTTTGTGACCCGATGGACTGTAGCCTGCCAGGCTTCTCTGTCCTTGGGATTCTCTAGGCTGGGATACTAGAGTGGCTTGCCATGCCCTCCTCCAGGGGATTTCTCGACCCAGGGATTGAATCTGCATCTCTTATGTCTCCTGCTTTGGGCAGGCGGATTCTTTACCATTAGTGCCACCTGGGAAGGCCACCTCACTCACTCTCAGTTCAGTTCAGTCCAGTTGCTTAGTTGTGTCCAACTCTTTGTGACCCCATGGACTGCAGCACGGCAGGCTTCCCTGTCCACCACCAACTCCTGGAGTTCACTCAAACTCATGCTCACTGAGTCTGTGATGCCATCCAACCATCTCATCCTCTGTCATCCCTTTCTCCTCCCACCTTCATTCTTTCCCAGCATCAGGGTCTTTTCAAATGAGTCAGTTCTTCACATCAGGTGGCCAAAGTATTGGAGTTTCAGCTTCAACATCAGTCCTTCCAGTGAATATTCAGGACTGATTTCCTTTAGGATGGACTGGTTGGATCTCCTTGCAGTCCAAGGGACTCTCAAGAGTCTTCCCCCCAACACCACAGTGTTGAAGTGTTATCACTCACTTTACCTCCTGTTAATCATATCCTTTCTCCTTCCACTTCTTTCCTTATATATTCCAGGCATGCCCCCACCCCAGGGCCTTTGCACTTGCTCTTCCCTCCCCCACAAAATCTCTTCCTCCAAATATCCACATGGTTTCATCCTCAACTCCTTCAAATATTTACTCGATTCACCTTCTTAGACAAGTTTTCCTTGGAGGCTAGGCTAATGCTAAGTCACGTCAGTCGTGTCCAACTCTGTACAACCCTATAGACGGCAGCCCACCAGGCTCCGCTGTCCCTGGGATTCTCCAGGCAAGAACACTGGAATTGATTGCCATTTCCTTCCCCAATGCATGAAAGTGAAAAGTGAAAGTGAAGTCGTTCAGTCATGTCCGACCCTCAGCGATCCCATGGACTGCAGCCTTCCAGGTTCCTCCGTCCATGGGGTTTTCCAGGCGAGAGTACTGGAGTGGGGTGCCATTGCCTTCTCCGTTTCCTTGGAAATCCTGTCCAAAATTCAATACTCTAATTTTTCCTGTCTCCCTCTCCTTTTTATTTTTATCCTTTCCTTTTATCATTAGCTAACATTCATATATATTATATATATACATATAGCATATGTTATATATATAACATTTACTATAGTCAATAGAATGGGCTTTCTCTTAAGGTCTGTTGAACAGGGATTCTTAGTAAGAATTCTTACTATGATTCTTTTAAGTCTGTACCATTGTCCAGAAACTTAGTGCACAAATGTGCACATTTACGTGATTCATTCTTTTTCAAAAATTAAGCTATAATTGATATATAATATTAGTTTCAGGTATACAAAACATAATGAGTTGATATTTGTACACACTCCAAAATGATCAACACTATAAATCTAGTTAACATCCATCACCTTACATAGTTAAAAATAATGTTTTTCTTGCAATGAGAACTTTTAAAATCTGTTCTCTTAGTAACTTTCAGATCTGCAATATATTCTAATTTTTCACACATTTTCTGTACTTATTTCCTCCTGTGCATTATATTTTCTCCCTCTAGATTGGTAGCTCCATGAGGATAACACTATTTTTCTTTTAATCGTTAATGTCTTCTTGGGACCTGAAATAGTGTCTTTACATAAAAAAGGAAAGTAAACAAAATAGCATAATTGTATAACTGAGATCTGAGACCCTTGAAAGTCAAGCTCTGTATTTGAGCTTAACTTCTATCTAACTAAATTCAGTCATTGGGCAAGATAGGATTCCAAGTCTTGAGGTCCATTTTTGGTCTAGAGGAAGCCAGGAAGATTTTCTACTTATGTGGTTTACTAGCCTTAAAGTTTTCAATAGCTTCTCATTGTCTTCAGGGATCAAGTTCATTCCACCATCATCTGTACCTTTTCAAGTTTATCTCCTATATCAGCACAACAGTTGTCTTCCCCAGCCAAACTAGTCTGTCCACTGTTTTCCCTAATTGCCCTGAGCTTACTTTCTTCCATATTCTTTCTCTTTCCTTTCTTTTATCCGAAACATCCCTCACATCTCCTCTACTCATCTATGCAAACCCGCCTCACTCTTCATGATCTCTTTCTTTCCCCACCTGATGAAATCCAACTGGTCTTTCAGCTCACATTATGCCTCCTTTAGAAGGTCTTCCCTGAACTTTCCAGATGGAATGAAATGCTCCCTATCTCGTAAGTTTATAGTACCTTTTCCCAACATTATTCAGCTCTTTGTACAGTGCCAACATGGAGTAGTAAAGTGAGGATCCACAGCACAGAGTCTAGAGCTTTAGTGTATTGATTCAAACACTATAATTCAAATACTATGATTCAATATGCTATAAACAATTTCACTGATTTTTTTCTGCAAACCCAGTGTATAACCATAATGCCAGTGTGACACTGAGTTGAATTTAACACCTATTTATTGAATTAATGCACAATGAGAAACATAAAGATGAATTCAAGGTCCTTCCCTGAACCACTATCTATAGAACCACTGTCTGTTCAGGAAGATCAATGTGTACACAGCTCATGTCCCAATATTTATTATATCCTACATATAATATGGTTCTTTTATTTCTTTCTTAAAGTTTCAGCTTTCCTCAGTCTCTCACTCATACCTATTTTATAATTTTGAATCCAAGATAGATTTATAGCTGAAACAGTTTATTGTTTCTTTTTTATAATTTCAAATATTTATTTCTTTAAAATGGAGAGAATTAAGAATATTAGAGAAGTAATTTAAAGATATAATCCTTTAGAAATCTTGCAATATTTCTGCAACTAGAACAATCTTTTTAAAGCCTTATTTCACTGATATAACTTCCAAAATTTATTTAATATTTAATGATTACATAATGTACTAATAAGGCACTTTGCATATTAGATATATTTAAAAAACTAATGACTCTTGGTAGTGTTTATGGTTAGAAGAAAAATTTCAAAGGTGTTTTAATGTGGAAATATGTAAGTTGTAATCTATTAGTGTCTACTTAATGAAATTGTTTTTGAAACCCTGCCTGTTAACCTTTAACCTTAAAGCTCGCGCATACTTTCCTTATTCATTAAATGACTAACTCACTGACCAGAGATATTTATGAGCTCTTGGCTCAGCCTGAATCTTTCTGGCCTAGACCAGAGGCTGAGGAAGTTTCCAGAATGATCTCCGCAGCCTTCTCCTGAGACATATCTCTGGCTGCCTCATTTATCATCCCTTTCCTAGTCATATCCACACGCCAAGCTCCCACCTCAATCTGCTCCCTTTTCCAGTAGGCACATTTGCATCTGGTCCTTATTGTGGTGGCTTTTTTACTTTGCAGTTACTTTTATAGATGTTTAATCAGGTATGCCAGTGAAAAGATGCAAAGTGAAGAGTAGGTGTTTCTAAATATTTCTTCAGAAAGCAAATTCAGCAACATTCTATCTCGTGTCTCGTCTTCCCCCAGAGGCAGCAGCGGAGACGCTGATTCCTTGAAGGTGAAACCTGGAGCCACAGATTAACACCCATGAAATTGTTTTTCATGCCTATTATTGTTCTCACCCTCCACTCTGGATAAACAGGCTCAGAAGTGGTGTATATGTCAAGTTGTTTTCCTTCTGAAAGATGATCCTTAAAGTAACTTCAGAAAACAGAAGGGTAGTTCTAGAGATAAAAAAGGAAGCCACGATTATGTTTAAAAGCCTCTCAGTAAGCTAAAATGCTATTCACAGAACTGTAAAATAAACTTCCATAGTTTCTAACTTTAAAGTAGTTTAGAACAACAGGACTTATAAGAAAACATGCCTTATGAAAGTAATATCTTGGATGATTTTCCTGAAGGTAGTTGAGAGGAAACAAAGTACCGCAGAGCCTGATATGGGCCTACTTCAGGCTATAAAACATTGAGCATCTAACTCTTGAAAGGGGTAAAGAATTAACAGCAATGGTATGGGGGAGAAAAGCTGTAGTAGTGGCTCATTTTCTTGAAAAAACCAAAAAGGCTGGTCAAGAGAGAATGGTCTTTCAAGATTGCTTTGGAAATCCTCTAACACAGAAGCTTCACCTTGAAGATGCTTCTACAATCCAAGGTCAGGGATGGTGGGTCGGCTTTTCCAAATGTACTCAATGCCTCGGGTCTCAGACTAACAATGACAAAGGGAAGGAGATGCTTAGGTTAAGAATCCAGAATAAAACATGCTAAAATTCATTTCAGGAAGTTTGGAAGATTACTTTTCCCATGGCGGCCATAACCAGGCCAGGATCACAAGTATGTTGATGGCCAGAGCCCAGTCTTTTATCAGGTCCAAGTGTCCCCTACTTTTCGAGAGTTCACTTTACTCTACCTCGCTGTTATGAAAGATTTACATCAGTACCTGTTTTATCTAACCAAAAGAAATCTGAAGAGGTTTTCGCTATCACACAAAAAGACAAAAAATGAAAATAGCATTTAGTGTTGGTCTTACACCAACCGTACGGAGGAGGCTTGCACCTGAGCAGAGGGAGGGGTACCACCAAACTCCATCCTGGGAACTACACTCAGCATCAGCCTCCATACTCTTGAACTGTGTGAACTTTTGTACTTCATCTTCATTTATTTTGTGCTTCTGTTAGCAAGACATGCCCTCAGGTAATTGCTTCTTCACTTTAGGCCATTTCAGCTTAGGGAAGGTTTCATAGGAACCTTTAATTTCAGATAGCAGAGGGATATTTGAACATTTCAATAAAATGGCTGGATCATTTACCCAACTAGAGGAATCCACATGATTCCCCAGGCAAAGGACTACGGTCTATGAAGTAAAGACGATCCTACATGTAGGGCCGGAAAAGAGACACAGATGTAAAGAACAGACTTTTGGACTCTGTGGGAGAAGGCGAGGGTGGGATGATTTGAGAGAATAGCATTGAAACATGCATCTTGCCATATATAAAATAGATGACCAATGCAAGTTCGATGTATGAAGCAGGACCTCCAAAGCCAGGGCTCTGGGACAATGCAGAGGGATATGGTGGGGAAGGAGGTTGGAGAGGGCTTCAGGATGGCAGGCGGGTGGACACATGTATACCCATGGCCGATTCATGTCAATGTATGGCAAAAAAAATCACAATATTGTAAAGAAATTATCCTCCAATTAAAATAAATTGATTCATTTAAAAAAAATCAAGTTCTGTAGTGGGTAAATAAAATGGGAATTTGCAATCACAAACCTCAAGGAAATAAATGAGGCAGTTGAGGCCTTCATGGGCAGACAGAGCAGCAGAAGCAGCAGTATCTCCATTCATGGGGTTCAAACAAAGAAAATTGTGTCAGACAAGATTGAACTATAAGAGAATTTGACTGCAGTTTCCATGGGCCACATAAATAGGAGGTGAGGGGAGTATTTTTGTTGAAGAATAGTTTTCTGGAACTTCATCAAAGTGAAACAAGACCCTATCTAGTTAGTCAGAACCTATCAGAGACACACCTTGAAAGCTTAAAACCAACATGCAGTAAAATGAGGGTCAGGTTCTCAGACCTCAATGAAAGGTATTGGAACAAAGGTGCTCTTTACTGAAAAAAGTCTTTGGCTAAGATGCTGACATTAAAGCATAAAAGCACTACTCATCAATTAAAACAAAGACAGGGAAAACTAGCTGTGTCAAATGTCTTTATATTACCTTGTTTTACCTCAAGAGTATGTGAAGTTATAAGAAAAGAGAGGCTCAGTGAAGCAAAGCAGTTTTACCAATGTATTCTAGCTGGTAAGTTACTACCCAAAATTTAAATCTAGAATTGACAGTTTCTAGAGTCCCTGCTACTTCCACAAGTTGCTGCCTCCATATGCGGCCCTGGGCTCTGCGTGAATGAAAGAAGTAAAAGGCCAATAATGCTTTGAAGAGGAAAGTCTGAGACTTTTCTGTTACTGAATAATAAGGTAACCCCTGAGGGATGAATGGATAAAGCATTCTGCATACAGGGGCTAATGAGAGAAAGTTAATATGTCAGCTTTTGCTGGCTCCAAAGTCCCCATCAACTGAACATCAGGATCCTACTTCCTCTCCACTTAAGATTCTCTCCCCTTTAGAATCTCTAGGAAACCCCGGAGTGTTTTGGGAACAGTAGACTAAAGCTACCCTTCAGTAACACTGCTGTTCTTTCTCGGATCTCTGTTGCTTAATCCCTCAGGGGTCTACCTGCAGCACTGCCATCTCTCAGACGTCTCCCCGAAGTTAATGGTCGCCTGACACTGCTTCTCTCCTCCTCTCTACTCTAGTTACCTATATACCCAAATGCCCGAGTTCCGGGCCTATATACTCAAACGCCCGAATTCTGGGCCTATATATTCAAATGCCTGAGTTCTGGGTCTATATATCCAAATGCCTTTCAGACATCTCAGCAGAATATTACCAAGATATCTCAAACACAACACATGCAAAATAAGTTACATTCTCCAAAAATCTTTTCCTCTTGTCAGTTGAATTTTGATGAATAAGGGACACCAGGACTCACAGTGATAGTGATTCAAGTCAGAAAACTAGCATCATCCTACCTGTTTTCTTCAATCAGACACCAAGTCCATCATTTTTACCTTCCTGACAGCAGTTCATATTTCCTCTCCATTCTCTGAAGGGTGAGGGGGTAAACCAAAGGCTCTTGGGCTACACCCACATTTCTATTCACACCTTTTCAAGCCTCATCTTCTTTATTTCCTTCCTAGTTTCCTACCAGGATCATCCTTCTTAAATGCATATGGTATCAAGTTACCACATCCTTTACAATGCAAAGACCTAAGTTTGATGCTAAAGTGCCTTCATGATTTGCTCCCTACTTATTCTACCAAATCTGGCCCATTTACATGTTCTTAAATCTGTGACTCCAAAACAACATAGAAAGACTATATTGGGGCTCAGGATGTAGATTGTGAATAGTAGAGTTCTACTATACTAAGAATAAGAAAGTTAGATTATGCATACTTGATATGTCAAAGAAGAAACAAAGGATGGCTTGCTATTTGAAATAAGCAACACTATAGGGGACAAAAAATACTGAACTTGAGCCACTCCCTTTTTATATTTTTAGAGGTTTTTTTTTTTGGATTGATTTACAATGTTGTGTTAGTTTTAGGTGCATAGCAAAGTGAATCAGTTACACATATACATATATTCACTCTTTTTAAGGATTCTTTTCCCATATTTAGCTACTCTTTTAATCAAAGCTGTTCTTCTGGTATTCCATCCTCCAACTAATTAAAGAGCAATCAAAGCAAATAGGTTTGGAATTAAAATAACTTCATTGAGAATGTATAGCCTGAGTATAATTTGAGTAAGAAAGATGACTGAATGAATGCCAGTGGAGGTTGCAAACAAGACTGATGGTTTAAGAAAAAACCACTGGAGACTTAGAAAAAGGTGAAAATGATTAACACTGAAAGATAAAAACAGCCTATTGCAGAGTCTGGGAGACATTTTTTCCTAACTGTGAGGCAAACGGAAGTGTACTGAGAAAACAAAATGATAGCCTGGTTGTGCTTTTCCTCATGAGACAGAGCAGCCCTCGCAACCTGAGAAAAGTCCTAAGACACAGAGGTTTCTTTCTCTTGCTTGAAGACACACAGTCTGCCTAAGCAGAACTTCATATGTGGGTTGCTGTCTTTTGAGATAGAGAACTCTTTCCTACCTTACTCTATGCCCAAGTTTCTGGCCCTGCTTGTAGACTATTAACTTCCTTAAGACAAGATGGTGTGTGTGTACGTGTGTGTATGTGTGTGTGTATGTGTGTGTGTGTGTGTGTGTGTGTGTGTGTGTGGTAAATGCTTCCATATGAGGCTGGTTCATCATAGGTAGAATAGCAAATAGAGTGGTAAAGATGTAAGTGAAAAACAAAATGGTCCATGCTAAGAAAGACTTCTGGTTCCTTTAAAAAGAAGAAGAAGATGGGGGAAAGGAAAACATTTTTATAGCACTTAACATTCTAGGCATTAATCCAAGTGCTTTTTATGTATTAATCGATGTTTAAAACAATCCTGTATTCGTATAAACTGTGCTGCGGTAAAATGAAACAGATAATCCCCAAATCTTCATAGTTAGCATAACCTAAGTTTATTTGTTGTTTATGCAAAGGCAAACCAGCTCCTACGTGCCCCAGCCTGGCAGTGACTTATGACACTTCCACTCCCAGGCCATTGGCCAGAATTGGTCACATGGCCTCAATCACAGCAAAGACATCTGGGAAATGTCAAGGAGCTCCTGAATAGCCTAGTGAGCACTAGCTGTCTTGTTCACAACACTTGTGAGAAAGGTAATAGCATAATCCCTATGATTTTTACAGATGATGAGAAATCGGAACAAAGAAAAAATAATTTACCCAAATCCACATTGTTAGTAAGTGACAGACTTGCAATTTTAACCAGACAATCTGATTCCAGAATTTGTGCTTTTAAAGATTACATTATGTAGTTGATCCTTGAACAACATGGCTTTGAATTGTACAGGTCCATTTATATATGCAGAATTTTTTCCTGTAAATATGTGCCTCAGTATTACATGATTCATGGTTACGGAGGGCTGATTGTAAAAGGACATGTGGATTTTTGACTGCACAAGGGTGGATACCCCAACCCTTGCATTGTTTAAGAGACAACTGTATTGCCTTTCAAAAGTAATAGAGGTGCCAATGATTTTATTAATGATCTGTAACAGAGAAAACTGTGGATGGAAGACAGAAAATTCTCTCTTGGAACCCCAGAGCCGGGTTACACTAGCCCCTGCTGGTTACGGAAGATTAGGAAATGAATGTGCAATCACTGTTCTGTAAACCTGAGAAGGACTCAACCAGAAGGCTAGTGATCAACAAGGACAACTGAGAGAAATCCCTGCATCCCACTTAGTGACACACACCTAGTCCAGATACATCTCTCTCTAACTGAGCAGCATGAAAAAAATCAACTCAAGACTTACAGGAAAAGTATTGAAAATCCAAGATAAAGGGAATAGGAGATTGACAATACAGGAGTCTATTCTCTAGAGCAAGGTGGCAAAAGTTTTTTGTAAAGATCCAGATGGTGAAGTTTTTGAGGTGTTACAGATCATACTGTTTCTGTCACAATGACGTAACTTGACAGAAGGGCACAAAGCAGCCATGGTGTTAGTCACTCAGTCATGCCTGGTTCTTTGAGACCCCATGGACCCCACCAGGCTCCTCTGTCCATGGAATTCTCCAGGCAAGAATACTGGAGTGGGCTGCCATGCCCTCCTCCAGGGGATCTTCCAGGCCCGTGGAGGGACCCAGGTCTCCTGCATTGCAGGCAGATTCTTTACTATCTGAGCCACTGCTGCTGCTGCTGCTGCTAAGTCGCTTCAATCGTGTCCGACTCTGTGCAACCCCATGGACGGCAGCCCACTAGGCCACTAGGGAAGCCCAAATCTTCCATAGGCAATACATAAATACAAAGCAATAAATAGATAAATACAAAGCAGCATAGGCAATACATAAATAAAAAGATATGGCTGTGTCCTGATAAAATTCTGTTTACCAAAACAGATGACAGACTAGATTGGTCTGTGGACTAGAGTTTGCCGACCCAACACTTGCTCTAAAAATGAGGAAATTAACAAATATAACAGATCATTACACGTTTGAAAAATAATTTGGTAGGAATCCAAAAACTATAAACAGTAATGGAATCATTTATCAACAAACAAGTGACAAATATTTTTAACAAGTTATTGTTAAAAAGAGATTTAGTTTATATAATTCTGATAAAAGTCTGAATAGGTATAATTTAACTCGAAATTAATTTGTTGTAGAAAGTTAGATTGTGTCCGACGTAGACAGTAGCCCGACAGTCTCCTCTGTCCATGGAATTATCCAGGCAAGAATACTGGAGTAGGTAGCCATTCCCTTCTCCAGGGGATCTTCCCAACCCAGGGATCAAACCCAGGTCTCCTGTATTACAGGTGGATTCTTTACCATCTGAGCCACCAGGGAAACCCATGTGTACTGCACATGTATATAATATATATATATGCCTATTATGTTAAGTGAAGTAAGTCAGACAGAAGTTGACAAATATTGTTTGAGATTGCTTATATATGGAATTTAAAAAGTCAAATAGATAGAATAGTGACTACCAGGGGTGACGGTTAGGTTAAATGGGGAAATTTTGGTAAAAGGATATAAACTTTTCTTATACAATGAAAACGTTCTGGGGATGTAATGTACAGCATGACTACAATTAACAACACTATACTGCCTACTTGAAGTTGCTAAGACAGTAGAGCTTAGATATAGTCACCACAAAAAATGATAGTTTTGTGAAATAGATGTGCTAATAATTTTACTGTGACACTCGTTTCACAATATATGTGTATCAAATAATCACATTGTACACCTTAAACTTACAGTATTATTTGTTATATCCCAATTAAGTTGGAAAAATATATACATTCATACATATGAGCCAATTTTATAAACATTTATTTAAAACTGCATAAAATAAAAACAGGATAAATACATAAAATGTCAATAGTGAGTTAAGATGTAACAATATAGGAGGCTGCATCTATTTTTTTGTATTATTTGGGTTTTTATACATAAATATTTCAAAGTCAGAAAAATTTTTTTAATTTAATTTTATTTTTTTAATTAATTAATTTATTTATTTTTTTTAATTTTTACTTTACAATTCTGTATTGGTTTTGGTTAGAAAATTTTTTTTTAAAACACAAAAGAAAACTCGGGGGTTTTTGAATCAGACATGACATGGATTCTCTGCTACTCACTAGCTGGTGATCTTGGACAAATCATATCTTTGATCCCCAATATTCTTATTTGCAAAAAGTGGATATGATCACATTTACTTCACATGATTTCTTGAAGGATTAAATGAGTGTGTGTGTGTGTGTGTGTGTGTGTGTGTGTGTATACACACACACAGAGAGAGAATGGAGGGAGGCTGACTATTGTGGCAGAGAGATTTCTGTGAACAGTAGGTAATGAATACTTTTCCTAGTCAGGGTTCAGTGGAATGTAAAACAGTTTCTGTCAGGAGTTGAGACAGAACTGGGATGCGGGAAGAAAGGACTATGCTTTCTTTTCTGAACTTGGAGCTGAAAGAACAAGCTTCTCTTAGAAGGAAGCCGGCAAAGAGGTCCCAGGGATTAGCAAGAGGGCCAAAGTGGGCTGGACACAACAGGAAGCTTGGACAGCGAGTGTCCCTGCCCTATGCCTGGGTGCAGCTTGGACGGGAAGGTGGTGGCTCCGTTCCTGACCCCACCCCTGAGAATCTGCTCCTTAAAAACTCCACAAGCTGCAGAACTCCAGGACAAAGCCCAGGATTTCAGTAGAAACACTTTGGGAGGATATGGAGAAGACTGGGAGAAGGAAACAAGGAAGATCAAAGAGAAGCTGGGAAGAAGGAATTTGTCTCTCACAGCAGCGTCCTCAGAGCAGAGGACCCTCCACATGGCTCAGGAATCTCCCGTAGCTGACTGAGTCTCATACAAGACACTGGAGAGGCACCAACAGCAGTTAGGCAAACAGTTCCTCCAATGCCTGCACCTCTAAATGCCACACGAGTTGTATCTTTGTACCAGGAGTACTTTCCAAATGCTCCATCTCTCGTCTCCTTTGAACATTCCTGCACTACCCTACATCCCACTAAGCACACAGGGGCAGGTCCACGCACATGCACACACATCTGTCTTTTAGCTGACTCCCTATTTACACCTTTATTTCTCAGCATTGGTATCCCTAGCTCTGATATTCAGGAGGGTTAGCTGTGGCTTCTAGAATCCTATGCTGAAACTGGCATGGCGCTCACTGCTCTACAGTGGCATCGCCTTGCTTTTCTCACCCACTGGACTGTGGGACACAAACTGAGGACAGAAATGGGCATGGCCATGGTTTCCTAGGCTCCCAGCAAAGCACCTGGCACACTAATGTAGCTGGGCTCCTCTTCCAGGCACTTCAGCACATCTCCTCACCACCACACCCAACATAACTCCCCTAGGTGCTTTAAGACCTAATGGCTAACACGCAAAGTGGTCTCAGGAATCCTAGACTGGGAAGCAAAGAGGAGCTGCAGGCAGTGGACATAATGAGGACTGATGGGCCCAGGCTATGGAAATAGAGAGACTGCAAAACCGCTGTATAATTTCAATCTACCCCACTTTCCACAGTCCTCCCCTTTGTTTCACAGTTCCTGCAATATTATTTGCCAAACCCTGGGCAGAGATGAATGTATGAAATCTGTTTACCAACTTGGACACTTTTGCTCTTCATACCATCTTGAGTGTAAATCTGTAGCTTCCCTCTTCTTGGCAATAAGTTGGCAACCCATTCTTGTCAAAACTGTGGACATCATGCCATTATTAGTAAGGAAATCAGAACAACTTCTGTTTACTGAGTGCTTACTCTAAGTCATGTCCTATGCTAAATTTTACACACATTATTTTGCTTATTCCTCACAAAAAAATGTTTGAGATGAACATTATTATCCCAATTTTGTTGATAAAGAAACTCTAATGGAGTTTGAGTAACTTGCCCAAGGATACACATTTACAAAGTATTCCAGTCAGAATGTGAAACAACCCTTTCTGTCCTGTCCAAAGTGTACTGCCAAGAATTACAGATATAAGGGACTCATTAGAGATCACTCAACAAAAGTTTAGTTAGAAAAGACCCCAATTTCAAATTAAATGCCCAACTCTGATGGTAAGTGACTTATCTAAAAGACCAAGGGTCAGTTTGAACTACTGATAAGTAGGCAGCATTTAAGAGACTTTGATTACAGAGGTAGCAATCACAGACCTCAAAAGTATGTTGGAAGATGACCCCAATTAACACCACTGGGCATACTCGGTTTAGCTATAATATCATGTAACTGGTACAACATCCTTAAAGTTCCAGGTTCTGTTTTCCAGGGTCATTGATGACAGTTTTGTTTTTAGAATAAACAGGTAGAGTGGGATAAAGATTCCCAGCGGATAGTTAGTCTTTAGCAGTGTCTATGACCCACATTTTAAGCCCTAGAAATAAACACAGAACACTTGCCAAAAGGCCTGTCCATCATGTCTTTTTAGACAAAGATAAACCCAATTAAGTGTAACCAACAATGTGAAGAAAGTTGTTGAGTACAGGAGAATTCCTCATCATAAAAAAAAAAAAAGGCAACAAGACAAATTTACTTTTCTAGGGGGGTTAAGAGTGCCTGAAGGTAATGGGATTAATTCTGACATCTGTGCTTAGATTTGAACTTTTGGTGGAAGAAAAGCTTATAGCTTAATTTTGCAAGACCCAGCAAGGAAACTTTGTTGGCCAGTAGGGAAATGGAATCTAAAAAAATTGGATTAGCGCTCCTGATATAAGGACTTATGTGATCAAGAGGAACATGCAATTATAAGCAGCTGTACTAGACAAGTCTTTTCCTGTGTGATGTTTCAATTTTAGAAAAGACCACAAGCTGGATAACCAAACCACTACTGATCTATCCCATCCAGCAAGTGAGCCGGTCCTGTACTGAGACAGCTTTGCACCTGGTAACTAGAAAGAATAAATCCTTCTTAAAGACAACCGTTTTGAGTTCTAATGTTCCTTTTTTTAGAAAAAGGAAAAAGTTAGCTCCTGGAAAAAACAAGATTGCTCCTTCACTTGTTGCTTAAGTTCCTACCTCTACTTCACTACCCATTTTGGTAGGAAACATCTTCCCTTTTCCATCTGAAACTACACATGACCCAGTCTCCAGGGTGACAGCCTTCCCAATGGTCTCATAACCCCAGTCATGTAACTTATGATCCAGTCGTCTCTAAGCCTTCTTATATGAGAATGTGAAATGTAAACTCTTTGTCTTATTTTTGTAGGTCAGTGGCTAGCAGTGTCATACATGTGGCAAGTTCTCAAGAAAAGTTTCTTTAAATCAACTTTTCCCCAATAAAATTTTTTTAAAAAGAAAGAAGGATTTCTTGAATGAATCCACAAATGAGTGGATAAGTAAGTAAATGGTTAACCCTCAGGTCCTCTGAAGGTCTGTTCTAGGAAGATGTGCCTGGGTGATCTTTCTGAACATTTTCACTCCTTCTGTATCCTTCAGATGAATTGCTTAATGTTGTTGAGGTTCAGTTTTCTTACTTATAAAATGAAAGCAAGGCTACTAATTTCATTAGGTTATTGTGAAGCTCAAAATAAGTAATTCATGCTGGATACCTATCCATAACCCAGACACTGTTCCTCCTTACTTCATCTTCAGTCTATCTTCTACTGAAAGAAGTTATCTAGTGTTGCACTGAGACAGCAGTCATGCTGTAACGGGGTAAAAATGGTAACTTGGCCCTAAATAGCTCAAGTGTTTGAGTCTGATATGTTTAGAGGATTTTTATCTGGTGGTGGGTGTACGGGAGTGATGAGGACTCTATCAGTTTCTTGATATAGTTTACCTTACAACAGAAATCTTATAAATTAGAGTACCTGGGGCTTCCCTGGTGGCTCAGAGGGTACAGCATTTGCCTGCAATGTGGGAGACCTGGGTTTGATCCCTGGGTCGGGAAGATCCCCTAGAGAAGGAAATGGCAACCCACCATTAGATACAATGGAAAAGAGTATTAATGAACTGGAAGAGAATCCCGTGGATGGAGGAGCCTGGTAGACTACAGTCCACAGGTCACAAAGAGTCAGACGTGACTGAGCAACTTCACTATGAATAGTGCTCAAACTTCTACTTCCCAAAATATTAAAGAATAAATATCACAAGGAATCTCCTTGGCTCACAACATCTAAAATGCATGGATAAAAGATGTTAAAATGGTTATCTGAGCTGTCAGGAAAATGATGGAAATCATCAGGGTTAAAAATGCAAGAAAGCACAAATCTTCAGAGGTAACCAACCATCCTGAAGCAATGGGTCCCTGTGATTATTAACTTATCATTGGTGGCCTAGAATCTTAATTTTAATTGGCATCAAGCAGG
This sequence comes from Oryx dammah, assembly GCF_014754425.2. Taxonomy (NCBI): domain Eukaryota; kingdom Metazoa; phylum Chordata; class Mammalia; order Artiodactyla; family Bovidae; genus Oryx; species Oryx dammah. The sequence goes on from NW_024070187.1 coordinate 69,895,920, forward strand.
GTTGGGGATACAATGCCTAGAAATTGAACCAGATGAAGACAGAAAAAGATCCATCTTAAGTAATTCAGGACACAGAAGTTGACATTTTTAATGCAAATGTAAACCAAAGGAAGAAAACCTAACCACAAAAGAAAACAATAAAGAAATTTTCTTATCTCAAGCTCACCACTGGATACAGTCTATCTTGAAAATTGTTGTTCACAAGTGGTCTTCATGATGGTTTAGAATCAGAAACTGAATATTGGTCCCACAATATTCAGCTTTGGAATTTAACTGAAAGTGATTCAAGATTCATAACAAGTTCCTGGATAAATATTCTTAAATCAAGACCTCAAATAGTTTCCTCAGGTAATTACAAACTAACTGAAATATAAAAATTATAAAAACACAAGAGGAATAAATTTTTTAAGTAAAAAAAAAAACTGCAAGAGGAAACAAGTCATTGGAATGAGAATAAGTAAAAAGAATAAGATCAATAACAAATGACAAGATTATAGCTACAAGAATAGATGATATTAGAATTATAAATTAAGAAATATAAAATAAGTAGGTTGATTCTCTTAATAAAGAAATGAGAATATTTGCAGTATAACAAGATATCAAAAATTATAGAATTTGACCAAATGGATCTTACAAAAGAATCAAATAAAACTCCTGGGTGAAAAGAAACACACATAGTAAATGAAACTAGAAAAACTAAGTGGATGGGTACACCATTAGATACAATGGAGAAGAGTATTAATGAACTGGAAGAAAGAACTGAAGAGCTACTAGATATTCAGCAGAGAGGAAAAGAGATTGAAAAAATAAAACAGAAGCTAAAAGACATTGAGAAGAGATGGTAGCAGCGGATGTCTAAGTCATGCTGATGCCCATGCTGTGGTAGTGGTGGTGGGGTTTCATTGAGAGGGTCCTGATCAGATGGGCCAGTGGGTTGTCATTATAACTCAGAAACAAGAGATTGAGAAATACACAAACTGCTATATAGGTTGCTCTGAATGTTCCTGAAACATAAGTAATATGTTTGGAAAATGAACACAGGGTGGTCTCTGGAAACTCTGGATTGTCATATGCACCATATGTCTGGATTAATGTTGGAATTTGATATGAAAATAAGAATAATGGAGCAGCTCATTCTCTGGAACATTCAAACTTCAAGGTCACCAAAAAGAGAATGAAAAAAAAAGGCTGCTCATTTCAAAGCCTATACCTCCAGAAAGCAGATGATATATTATGCCAAAGAATTCTCTAAAGATGTGTCAAGATCCATAGAAATTCTTGCTGATGCAACACAAAACAGTACATTGGGGAAGCAGAGACTGAATATGAGCACAGAGTAATCCTTGGAGAGATGCACGAAGTGATATGCAATTTACAAAGAGCTGTTTTTTATTATCTTCATGCCACAGCATATCAAAATTCTGTACCTGGATGGATAATTTGGGGACCAACTGAAAATATCAAATCTACCCTGGTGGCTCAGAGGTTAAAGCGTCTGCCTCCAATGCGGGAGACCTGGGTTTGATCCCTGGGTCTGATCCCTGGGTCGGGAAGATCCCCTGGAGAAGGAAATGGCAACCCACTCCAGTATTCTTGCCTGGAGAATTCCATGGACTGAGGAACCTGGTGGGTTGCAGTCCACGGGGTTACAAAGAGTCGGACACGACTGAGTGACTTTACTTACTTACTTACTTACTTATAAATTATTAAGACCTTGTGTATACAAACACACATTATAAAGGTCCAAGAATAGTTCTCACTATGACTGGAGGAATCTCCTATGATGCAAAGCTTAAGTTAGCAAAGTTTCATTTTGGTGACTTTTTGTGCCCACACAAAGGAAAAAGAACAGCTCTGCCTCCCTGTTAATTCATAGGAAGTGAGATTTGTTTGATGGATGACAAGTTACCTTTGACACACCTTGCAAGAGATGTTGAAGTTGTTGGTTACAAACATAAAAGGTACAGTCTCTCTTACAGTTGCAAACATACTCATGGGCAACTCTTATTTCAGAGGGTTGAATGTATCTAGTAAGCCAGCCCCGGAGAAGGCAATGGCACCCCACTCCAGTACTCTTGCCTGGAAAATCCCATGGATGGAGGAGCGTGGTAGGCTGCAGTCCCTGCTGTCACGAAGAGTTGGATACAACTGAGCGACTTCACTTTCACTTTTCACTTTCATGCATTGGAGAAGGAAATGGCAACCCACTCCAGTGTTCTTGCCTGGACAATCCCAGGGACAAGGGAGCCTGGTGGTCTGCCGTCTATGGGGTTGCACAGAGTTGGACACGACTGAAGTGACTTAGCAGTAGCAGAGAGCTGAAAGTTTAAAGCAAATAAAGAAGATGTGATACATATATAGGCTTATGAAATACTGCTGCTGCTGCTACTGCTAAGTCACCTCAGTCGTGTCTGACTCTGTGCAATGCCATAGATGGCAGCCTATGAGCCTCCCCCATCCCTGGGATTCTCTAGGCAAGAGCACTGGAGTGGGTTGCCATTTCCTTCTCCAATGCATGAAAGTGAAAAGTGAAAGTGAAGTCACTCAGTCATGTCCAACTCTTAGCGACCCCATGGACTGTGGCCCACCAAGCTCCGAAATACTACTCAGCTATAAAAAAAATTTTTTTGCCATTTTCAGCAACATGGATGGACTTGGAACACACATTGCACCAATATCAGTTTCCTAGTTTTGATCTTATTCCATAGTTATGTAAGATGTAATCATTGTGGGAACCTCAGTGAAGGGCACATGGAACCTCTCTACTATTTTTTGCAACTACCTATGAGTTTATAATTTTTCAAAATAACAACCTACTTTTTAGCCAAGCCCTTATTTTGCCAAGTTTATGGCCTCAAGGATGAACAAAACAGGGCTTTATACCATACTTCCCTCTAGTAACTTTATAATCCTTTTGGGAGAATAGGTAAGATGAAAATATATTAAAGATAGGAAAATGGTTGTAGTCATATGAGTAATGCTAGGGTTACAAAGACCAACAATTTCAAGACTTCAGTACTGAGTCTTTGAAATAACAATTCCAAGTGCCAACTGTTGAGAAATCAGCCTTGTTTCAGGGTCAAATTCATGCAGTTAAGGTGGACAGTACAGTAGAGTATCTCCAATATTAGACCAAAAGGGCTTGCCCCAGAACAGCCTTCAGTTTTCTGTTTGGAAAATCATCTAAAATCGATCTTGCCACATACATCATTCGTGTGCTAAGTGGCACGCCTTTTCCATAACTGATCACCACTTGCCCACACAGGCCACATGCCAACCTGAGTAATAGGGTGGAACCCTGGGCACAGGTCCTGGTTACTAGGCCAGCTGCCCATGTTCTGGGAGGACCTCCAGGGGCACACAAATTATGCGGACCCTCCCTGACATAGAGCAATCCATCACTTCTTGAGTGACCCTTCTCCTCTTGTATTAGTGAGACCCATGTTACCAAGGTCTGCCTTCCTTGGCACTGAGCCATTAGAGATTGTTGTTCTTTGTTCACCCATTTCTTTTCTTAAGAAATGGAAAGCAATTTGTTATGTAATATTCTGTGCCTACAATGGGATATGTGTATTGTATATAAAGCCACTGGCCAACAGAGGATTCCTAACATTAACGATATAATTGACTCTAGCTGTGTCCTTGTCCCCAATTTTTCCCACCTTCCTGCCTGTCCCACAAACATAACCAGTTTGAATTTTGTGTTTATCATCTCTTGCTTTTTAAAAATAGTAGACTACAAGGTAGGTATCCCAAACAGTGGTGCTTGGCTTTGTGTTTTTCTATGGATACTAGAGACTGTGCTCCTTTCTATTGATAGTGTTATACATAAACGCAAGATTTTCCACACTTAGGCCATAGAAATGTAATCTTTACTCATTTTAGATAGTGTCAGGTTGTTTTCCTAAGAAACTGTACTATTTTATAGCTCAACAGTAGTAAATAAGATTCAGGTTTTCCACACCCTCACCAACACTTTGTATTACCAGATTTCATCATTTTTTTGTTAATCTAGTGGATGTAAAATGATATCTCATTATGATTTTAATTTGCATTTCTCTGATTACTAATTTCTTTTTTGCTCACCTAGTGGATGAACCCAGGTGGCAATAGTGGTAAAGAACCCACCTGCTAATGCAGGAGACACAAGGGACACGGGTTTAGTTCCTAGATCAGGAAGAGCCCCTGGAGAAGGAAACCCACTCCAGTGTTCTTGCCTGGAGAATCCCATAGACAGAGGAGCCTGTCTAGCTACAGTCTATAGGGTCACACAGAGTCGGACATAACTGAACGATTTAGCATGCGCACATGTACAGTGGATGTAAAATGATATTTCATTATGATTTTACTTTGCATTTCCCTGACTGCTAAGGAAGTTACGAATCTTTGGGGAATTCCCTGGTGGCTTAATGATTAGGATTCTGCATTTTTACTGCTGAGGGCCCAGGTCCCATCCCTGGTCAGAGAAATAAAATTCCCACGAGCCTCAAGGTGCAACCAAAAACAAAAACAAAAAAACAATCTTAGTCATCTATATTTCTTTTTGTGAATTACTTTACCAAGTCTTTGGATTTCAATAGGTTGCAGCCATTCTTTATTTACTCTCCATCCTACTTCTTTGTCAGATGTGATATCAGGATTTTCTTCCAAGTTTATGGCTTATCTTTTTACACTCTTTATGATATTTTCAGCAAGCAGAAGTTATTAATTTTAGTGAAGTGAGATTTATTCATTTTTTTCCTTTTTGGTTTGCGCTTTTTGTGTCTTTCAATTCCATAAAGAGGAATTCACTGTGAAAGGGAAAACTTTAAATCTTTTAGAAGAAAATACAGGAGAACACCTTTATAACCTTTGGGTACAAAAGGATTTCTTAAATGAGACCCCAAAACTGTTCATCATAAACCATTGCTATGTTAACAAACATTTTTAGAGATTGTTAGGATAAGTCAGGAGGATAAGTTGACCTCTAGCTGCTGTTGTTTTAATTGTTTTCCCTGGAGGAATACACTGCTCTGAGCTGCCGCTGAAGGGGCAGTTTCAGAACAATAGGCTGTTGGCCCAGGCAGGGCCACTGCCTCTGTCCTAATTCCCATCCTTCTGCCCCCACGGCCACCACCTTCCCAGAAGGGAGGCACAGGGACCCACAGCAGTTTCTTCACCTTTAATTCTTCTTTGTTACCAGTGCTGATGGGGGTCTGTTTCCGCTAATCTTAACTGTGGCAAAATGCTCCAGGATGTCTATTCTTCTGGTTACATATGGAATTTCCTGGATTTCAGTTGATTGCTTGGGATGGGGGCTGATTAGATGCAGCTATTTCCAGGCATCCTTGCCTTTTCTTTCCTGAAAAACCATTGTGTTAGCAACATATTTTTAGGTGGGGCTACGTTATTCACATACATTTTATTTTCTTTTTCATCATACAATTTCAAACTAAATCCCCCCCCACACACACACACAAAAATGCCAGCATCAAGTGCTACTTTCAACAGTCCTGTCCTTTGTAATACCATTTGGGTAATCCTTATAATATTTTTAACATTTTATCATTTTAAAGCCCATTTTTTTCCCCTCTCCAATCTCATGATGCTTCCCTCCCCTTCCCACTCCTTTCTCATATGCCTATTTATGGATCATTATCCCCTTTTCCATCAACATCTTCTCAACTTAGTCCTTGGAGGGGACTCGGTTGGTGTGAGGCTCTCTCACGATGAATAGGATTTTTTTCACTCTTTGTAAAGTGCTGGCTTCCACTAAAGGCAGCTAATTTCTTTGGAGCTACTTGGAGTAAGTAGGTTAGGTTACCAGTACTGCTGCTTATCTCATTCTAAAGTCAATGATCCAATTCACATGATCACTGCCTATAAATGTGGGGAAACTATTACACAGAAGCCCTAGTCATTGATTAGTAGGTATTTCCTGAAATGAATCATTTACAAGACAATGCTTTGATTCCCAGAGTATTTCTAAGGCAATTAAGACCTCGTCAGTTGCTTATTTTTTGACTGTTGGATGACGGTCATTTTTTTCCTGGTGTAATGTGTGAAATGGAGACTCATTTTCTCTGTGTTCCAGCCACTGGCTCCTACTCATTTCTTTGTCCTGTACTTCTGTCTGAAATCTTCTCAGGTACACGCTTGTGAAACAGTTGATCTTGAGTTTCCATCTGTCTTGGTTTGGATTGCACTGAAACGTCATGGGTTGTTTTGATCGTTGAAGAAAATTGCAGTCAAGAGCTGCATCCTTCTTTCTGCCTTGCCTTCCCAGGTTCAGCCAGTCATGTCAGAGGGAGAATGAAGGGGATGTGTGGGTAGAGGACAGAGTGCCCTGTCTCTGCTCCTGAGACCTGGATGCTCTTTTGGTATGCCCACAGAGAATGAATGCTCTGCATCTTGCAAGGCTGCTTGAGGCTGGAATTCTTGATTTTCTATGCATACAGTATTTATGAATTTGTGTACCCCAGGCACTAAATTGCGGACTGTGCCTTAAAATCTGTGGGACAAGAAGTCAGATAATAATTTCTGTCTTACACCAAGCACTTTCTGTGAACAAGGCTTTCATGCTACGAGCTTGACTTACAGTGTTTTATTTAATCTTAGAAACACTGTGTGTCCTAGATGTGATCACCCACATAAGAAACCCAAGGCTGGGAGAGGTTGGTATTTTCCAGGTCATTCAACTAAAGAGTGAAGAAATTCAATTCAAACATAGATTTACCTAACTTCATAAGGTGCTTTTAACCACTGCACTGTCCTGCCTCCCTCTTAGAGGGAATAAATGATAGGCCAGAAATACATGAAGTCACGTGAAAGTCGCTCAGTCGTGTCTGACTCTTTGTGACCCATGGACTATACAGTCTATGGAATTCTCTAGGCCAGAATACTGGAGTGGGTAGCCTTTCCTTTCTACAAGGGACCTTCCCAATCCAGGGATCGAACCCAGGTCTTCTGCATTACAGGCAGAATCTTTACCAGCTGAGCCACAAGGGAAGCCCAAGAATACTGGAGTGGGTAGCCTATCCCTTCTCCAGTGGATCTTCCCAACCCAGGAACCAAACCAGGGTCTCCTGCATTGCAGGCAGATTCTTTACCAACTGAGCTAATACATGAAATAATACCAGAAATACATGGTACTAACTAAAATCACTGCAGATGGTGACTGCAGCCATGAAATTAAAAGACGCTTACTCCTTGGAAGAAAAGCTATGACCACCCTAGATAGCATATTCAAAAGCAGAGACATTACTTTGCCGACTGAGGTCCGTCTAGTCAAGGCTATGGTTTTTCCAGTGGTCATGTATGGATGTGAGAGTTGGACTGTGAAGAAGGCTGAGTGCCGAAGAATTGATGCTTTTGAACTGTGGTGTTGGAGAAGACTCTTGAGAGTCCCTTGGACTGCAAGGAGATCCAACCAGTCCATTCTGAAGGAGATCAGTCCTGGGTGTTCTTTGGAAGGAATGATGCTAAAGCTGAAACTCCAGTACTTTGGCCACCTCATGTGAAGAGTTGACTCATTGGAGAAGACTCTGATGCTGGGAAGGATTGGGGGCAGGAGGAGAAGGGGACGACAGAGGATGAGATGGCTGGATGGCATCACGGACTTGATGAACGTGAGTCTGAGTGAACTCCAGGAGATGGTGATGGACAGGGAGGCTTGGCGTGCTGTGATTCATGGGGTTGCAAAGAGTCAGACACGACTGAGCGACTGAACTGAACTGAACTAAAAGGAAGTTACAGAAAGGTGAATTTATGGTAAGCTGGAGTAGTCAAGGGTTATAGAGCAGAAGGAAGGGGTCCATAGAGAGCCTCTGATCCTACATTTCTCAAATTCTTCTCTTTAAGTTGTTAAAAAAAAAAGTAACATTAAAAAAATATGGAATGTTTTGTGAGTTTCTACAGGGGCCATGCTAATTTTCTTTGATTCTTTCCAATTTTAGTATATGTATTACCAGTGAATACGCTTACCGTTTTTAACTTACAACCCACAACATGACATGTATTTTACTTTCAGTTCAGTTCAGTCACTGAGTCATGTCTGACTCTTTGTGACTCCATGCACTGCAGACATCAGGCTTCCCTGTCCATCACCAACTCCTGGAGCTTACTCAAACTCATGTCCATTGAGTTGGTGATGCCATCTAACCATCTCATCCTCTGTCATTCCGTTCTCTTCCTGCCTTCAATTTTTCCCAGCATCAGGGTCTTTATGACCCAGTAAATGCATATATTTATAACTGAAACAAAATTTTACTTTAATACTGGCCCCAATTCTATGCAGTGCACCCCTACTTTTCTTTGTTTTACATCTTTTAAAAGAATTTTTAAAACGTGGACCATTTTAAAAGTCTTCATTGGATTTGTTACAATATTGCTTCTATTTTATATTTTTGATTTTTTGGCCCCAAGGTATGTGGGATCTTAGTTCCTTGACCAGAGATGGAATCCACACCCCATGCATTGAAAGGCAAAGTCTCAACCACTGGACAGCCAGGGAAGTCCCTATATCATTCTTGAAAAATAATTCTGGTCCTAAATGGATTCTATGACCTACAAATCCTGATCTAAAAACTTCAACAGATGGGAGACATCAAAGCCTGGATGTGCATCAAGTCCTTAGCATAATGTCTTGCAAATATTAAAGCCGAATGTCTTTATCTCTTTATGTGACCCAGCACACTCACGTAGCACCTCAGTGGCAGACTTGGGATAGAAGCCAGATTTCCTGATTCCCAGTCCAGGCTTTTTGAGTCAAGGAAAGCTTGTCAGAAGGGAGAGACTCTCCCGTGGCAGAGTTTCTTCATAGGCACAGGTAGAAGTGGGAGGAAACGGCAGTGGTGGGACACCGACATAGCCCCCACAACGGCCCGGGTCCAAGGTAACAGCGTGTTCAAACAGAATTCCAGAGCCCGTGCTCCTTCTGCGGTTGTCTCTCTTGTTTGCTCAGTAAAATGACCTGGGAGCCCTTCAGCAATACCAATGCCCAGGTGATACTCGGATCAATTAAATCCAATTATTTAGGGACAGAGATTGCCTTAAACCTTCCCCAGGTGATTTTACTAGAGAGCTACAGCCTCAGTGCAGTGTAGAAGGTATCCTTTAAAACTCTTCCTGTTTATCCTTCAAGCCTCAACACAAATGTCCCTCTCCCAAGCCCACAGAGTCCTGACTCAAATTCACAATCAAAGTGACTGCCTTTCCTTTACTGTATTCATCCAGCTCTCACAGATCCTTTCATCCAGTTTGTCTCCCTTGCAACATGGTACCCGGATTGAGTCCCAAGCTTATGCCTTACTCATCTTTGCATCTAAGTGTGTAATAAATATTTACAGAATACCCTTTGCTCAGATGGCTCTTCTTCCCCAAACCATCCAGACCTCGGAAATCTACTCTGATCCAGCTCCAACTCCTACTGAGGGTGATGAACACTCTCCCCAGGATCTGTTCTACCAAGGACAAAAGGGCACTCATGTGAGGAACTGCAAAATCCTGACCAGAGAAAACAACAGTTGTCAAATGCAGTGAGGCTGAGGCATCGCTCCCCAAATGGCCGGGCTTCCTCTCCCACTCATTCCCCGCCAGTCATCTCCTCCAGGTTTTCAGACTTCTGACAAGGCAGTGTGGCCCAATGGCAAGAACACTGTTGGACAGGAAGTGGGGAAGAACGGCCTTCCTGTCCTGATCGTGACCGTTAGCATATCCTGCTGTAGGGCCTCACTTTTCCGTTTTATTAGCTAGGAATGACAGCGTTCCAAACTCAATTGTCACCCTCTGCCCTTTCCCCTTGGGGATTATATAAGAACCCTTATATATGAAAACAAGCTTTGTGCAGGTCCTTGAGCTTTTCTGAGGACTGTGTTGTATAAATATGAGATACCTTTTGTTATTGTTTGTAGCCCAAGGGATTTGCGGAAAGAAGTTGAGAGCCAGCGATGCTCGTTTTATAGGCAGAAAATAGCTGCTGGAAAAACAATCTGGTGGTCAGAGCACAGTGTTCTTATCGAGCAGACAGAATTATCTTTCCCAGGCAGCCATGAACACAAAACACCTGGTGTACACGTTTCCTGCCCCGTCACATATTTTGAAAGAAAGAGACCTTTACCCTGAGCTGTCAAGCAGTGATCTTCATGAACTTCTGTCCACAGACCGCGACAGTTATCTTGGCCTGCCGCCGTGGAGTTAAATGGTAAACATAGCTGATCATCACTCGTAGGGCATCTTCTCCACATGTCACTCAGATCTTATCAGGTCCACACATGCATTTCTTCTTCCTAAAAATACAGGCCCTGGATAGGCTAAGAGTCAGGGGCATCCTGACATAGCCACCAAACACCGAGTAGGGTGCTGTTGAGAAGATGGGAAACTTGAAGACTTGATCCTGATCCAGCCATAGATTAAAACCTTTGGAGAGAAAACAAAATAAATCCACTAAAAACATTTAGAGAACCATACAAATCTATTCATAAGATTCACTCCCTAAAGACTCAGGTGTTTAAAAACAGTAGAAATCAGTGTGGGAAAGCTCCATGGAGGATGGGGATGCAGTATACACAGAAGGTGCTCGATGGTATCAGTTTAGTGAATGAAGGAAAATGGAAATGGGATTTGAAGGACAAAAAGCATTTGAAATGGTGGTGCTGTGTACTAAGCCACTTCAGTAGTGTCTGACTCTTTGCAAGCCAATGGACTGTAACCTGCCAGACTCCTCTGTCCATGGGATTCTTCAGGCAAGAATAGTGGGATGGGTTACCCTGCCCTCCTCCAGGGGATCTTCCTGACCCAGGGATCTAACCTGCGTCTCTTACATTTCCTACAACGGCAGGCAGGTTCTTTATCACTAGCATCACCTGCAAAGTCCTTGAAATGATGGAGAAGGAGCAAATAGCTGTGCTGGGAAAGCCAGAGCTTAAGGATTGACTTTGGAGGGAAGCAGGCTGACCTGGGTATGCCACTCACCAACTGTGTGATTCTGAGCCAGTCAGGGAAGCACTCTAAGCTCTACTTCCCTGATCCATTATAAGTCAGCACCCACAATACTTCAATCATAATTCTGGAGAAGAATAAAATGAGATTAGTGAAGGCAAAGTTCTTAGCCCAATGCCAGGCATATAGTAACTATTCAGTGTTCATATATTATTATTGTTTCTATTAGTACTAGGAAAAATATAAACCAAGGCAGGAATTGCTCAGTCTGAAAATAGGTTTTCTCCATAATAAAATAATTAAAATACTTGATATTAAGTGATATTTTTATATAATAAATTTGAGCAGCCAGAACCTGCCCATTGCATCATTTTGAGGGAAAGAAAATGTCTATTTATACCTCTCTCAAGCTCTGGTTTCCTGCTTCTTTCCCCATCCCTACTACCTCTGTATCCCCACGGTCCCACTGAGCACCTACAACCTCTCCTCTTTACCCTCTCCCTCCCTCCAGTCCCCACCTTCTTTCCCAACCTAACCCTGGTGAATCATAAGGATGGATCTACAACTGTAACCTTTCAGGCGATGATGACAGACTAAGGGGTCTGGGGACCAAGATTCTCTTAAATACTTTTTGATGCTATCAAGTCATATACGGACAACTAATCACCTCGACCACAAGAAGCTCTGAGCAGGAGAATTTCAAGTTCCTTTATAGATCAAATTTTCAAGAGTGAAAACAAGAATTCTTTCAGGCAGAGACATGGATTGGACCACCAGTGTCATAGCTAAGCCATGATGTCACAGATCATTAGGGCTGTTGGTAGCTGCACACAAGGGCTTGATGCAGGCCTCTGCTTGTTAAGCTGTGATCTCTCACACCTCTCCCTGCCCAGTGGTTGACAGTCATGCCCCTACTGGAATGGTCTTGGCCTCATTCCTAGGTTCACAGGTCTGTCTTGACTTCAAATTATTCAGTTGCTCAGTCATGTCCAGCTCTTTGTGACCCTATCGACTGCAGCATGCCAGGTTTCCCTGTCCTTCGCTATCTCTCGGAGCTTGCTCAAACTCACGTCCACTGTGTTGGTGATGCCATTCAACCATCTCATCCCAAACTTCTTAGCCTATCAGATAATGGTCTTTACATTCATCCCTTCCTTATTCTCTGCCTTCTCCTTAACTCCTGCCATGATAAACTTCTCCCCAGTGCCCTGAAATACCACATCCTTTCAGGTCATTGTTCTTTAGTCTGAACACCTTCCCTAACCTTCACCTGGTCAACCCTTGCTCACTCTACCAGAAGCAGCTTCAGTCTCATTTCCAAAGTAAAAACTATCATCTCCTCCAGCCTTTGGACTCTACAATTCTTTGTTCTGGGTTTTTCAGACTCCAAAAGTTTTGTATATAGTAATATGTTCAAGAAATATTTCTTGAATGAGTTCAGACTTCAATAATAGCATTTATTATGATGTGTGGTAATTGTCCTACTTGGTTTCTTCATCAGGCCGTGAGTTTCTCAAAAGGATGAGGTGAAGGGAAATTGTGTCCTTTATATTTGTATTCTAGGATCCCAGTATGTGACTCATAAGGCTTTAAGTTGAGTTCTGACAAATTTAAATTTTTCTAATATATTTTTTGCAAAACTAGTATTTTTTTCTTATTGTGAATTCTTTCTTTGATGATTAGGTTGCCCTTCTCTGTTAAATGTTGAGTTGAGGAAAGGGATAGGGAGATGTATCCAAAATACAGCTCAGAACATGAACAGCAGGAAAGCAGGTGAACCTGTCTTAGGTTCAGTTCAGTTCAGTCACTCAGTGATGTCCGACTCTTTGCGACCCCATGAATCGCAGCATGCCAAGCCTCCCTGTCCATCACCAACTCCCAGAGTTCACTCAGACTCACGTCCATCGAATCAGTGATGCCATCCAGCCATCTCATCCTCTGTCGTCCCCTTCTCCTTCTGCCCCCAATCCCTCCCAGCATCAGAGTCTTTTCCAATGAATCAACTCTATGCATGAGGTGGCCAAAGTACTGGAGTTTCAGCTTTAGCATCATTCCTTCCAAAGAAATCCCAGGGCTGATCTCTTTCAGAATGGATTGGTTGGATCTCTTTGCAGTCCAAGGAATTCTCAAGAGTCTTCTCCAACACCACAGTTCAAAAGCATCAATTCTTCAGCGCTCAGCCTTCTTCACAGTCCAACTCTCACATCCATACATGACCACAGGAAAAACCATAGCCTTGACTAGATGGACCTTAGTTTAGAGTCTCTGAAATTGGAGGCTGAGTCTCATGCAAGTGCTCTCAGGGACACTTTGGAGGCAAAGTTAAGCAAGATGTGGATTCTGCTGCAGTCCAGCCTTAGCCCAATGCCATGGAAAGCTCTGAGACAAGGGACAAGGATGGCCTCACAGAATTATCCCATCTGGAGGCACCCTTGAATTTGTAGTTGGCTGCAACCACCCCTGGACACCTCCCAGGCATTTCTGGGTAGAGGACCTCTTGTGGACAAAGAGCAAGTCTTCAGGGAAGGATCAAGCTGCAAGCCATTGGTCACCAACTCACAGCAGCGGAACGACAAGAGAGCTGGCCTGGGAAAGGATCTGGGAAGCACAACCATAAAGCTTCTACCATACCCTTAAAACAAAAGATGATGAAAGGATTTACCCCTAGAAAGGATTATGTAAACCTTTATTTAAAGCCTGTCTCCTCTTATTTCATTAACAGGTCTATCTGGACCAGTTGCTCACTTCTTAATAGATGAGAAATTGCAAGAGAGTAGAGAGTGCAGAGACTCTTAAAGGTAAATGCACTTGTAGAACCCCAAAAGAAGCAGGAATTCCAAACAGCATAGCAGTCTGGAACCTTGTGGTATAGAGCCCTAGAGGGTTATAAATTCAAGTCTAAAAATATTGAGATTTACAGCCATACCCTAAGTCAACGAGAAAGGTTAGCAAACTGCATTTTGCATCCTATGTTTAAAAACACAGGATGATGTGCCAAGTAGCTTTAAAATATTTTGTTCAAAATTTGGAAGCTTATAGAATGCAAATAATTACATAGTCATTTTATTTTTGCAGATTATCTCCTTCGCTGCCAGTCCTTCAATAAGTGAGGTGTCACTGAACTACACCTTCGAGAAAACCTGACTTCTAGGAGCCTGTTGAAACTCCTTGGATAGTAGCATAACTTCAGACTTGTTTGAACCTTCTGATGGTTCTGATGCCATCTGGCACATGTGATTACATAATCAGAGCTGATAGAAACCTCCCATCACCACATACCCACAGTCTGGTATACAGCGAGTTCTAGCCTGGCATCAGACATGTGGGGTTCAAGTTCTTCCACTATCATTACGTCTGTGTGATCCTAAACAAGTCATTTGTCTTCTCTGAATCTCAGTGTCTTTGTCTGTAAAGAGGGCATTATCATATTTATCATATTAAGACTTGCTATGTCACATATTACACCAATGTATTATATGTACTATGTTATTATATTTATTATATTAACAATATTTTTTTATCATGTCTCATCAGCCTGCTATGAAGCACAAATGAGATAATGAGAAATTGTTCATAAGGGGTGTGAAATAATTAAAATGAAACAGTATTTGGAAAAGTAAACACTTTCATTCCTTTATTCTTTCTGATGCAATTTTTGACAGTTTACGTAAACCTATAAAACTGAGACAGTAGACACGAATGCCATCTCCCATCGACCTACTCTGCCCAAGTGCTCTGCTGCCTGTCTTCCTAGGCTGCCCTCCTGGTGGCCAGCTTGTCGCCACATTTCTTGCTCTGGTTTCAGAATGAATGCCTTTGGAGAATGGGCTTTCTCAGGAAGAACATTGCACAATCAGAAAACACTGATCTGCCAAGTCTGTAATATTTTTTTTCCTGGAGCCTTTTCAGGAATGTGTCACAGGAGGTGGGGGAGATGGGCCATGGAACAGAGAGTACTAGGCACCAGCCACCAGGTAATAAAATGTCCTAGCATTCCTTTTCAGAATCTAATGAAGACATCAATCTTCATTAAGTCAAAGGGTCTGGGGTCCACAGCAGTGAGATTCACTAAAGCCGCTTCAAAAAGCGGGAGGAACAACGACCAAAATCCAGGCCAGAAAGCAGGAGGCGGTGAATTCTAGAACTCGATGATGTCTTTTATCAACAAGGGTTGAATTTGCCAATAGCTATAGCAATTTTCACTAAATATGAGCTCAGTGTTGTGTCGGAGCTGGCTTGCCCCAAGTCAAGAGAGCCAGTTTTTCCCAACCTCACACTCAGTGATGTCATATCAGTAGCTTGTCACTGACCAAGGTGGCAGTATTTACACCATGGAAACCAGCAGGTGCCATCAATAGGGTCCCTCACACCCCACCCAGAGAGCCAGCCTACCAGTACATCACTGCTTAAGCTTGTCTCCAAATGTCAACAAGATGTGTGGAATCCTGAAATAGCTTTCAGAAGAGCAGTGCTGTTCTTGAATTTCCGTGTGAACCACTGAGGGGAAAAGGTCTGTGTATATAAATATCAGAAATTTTTTGCTTTCGGATTCCGAATCACCTTCCTCTCTTTTCCTTCAGGCTGAATGTGGAGAGTGGCTACTACTGAACTGAGAAAAACCTGAGTCACTGCAACATCCTTGGCATTGTCCATTCGATTGTTTTTTCCCACAAGTGTTTCCCAGGCTTTAGCTTCTGCCGGTACAGAGGACTCCTACGGACTGCAATTATCCCATGGGGAGTACACCCTCATTACCGGATCCTGCAGAAAAAGGAGGAGGAAGATGCTGCTCTCTGCTTGGAGGAAGTTTGTGAAACAGACTGGATCCAACTGAAAGTGTCCAACCCTAGTGGTATGCTGTGCTTAGTCGCTCAGTCATGTCTGACTCTTTATGACTCCATGAGCTGTAGCCCGCAAGGTTCCTCTGTCCATGGCAGTTTTCTGGGCAAGAATACTAGAGTGGGTTGCCATGCCCTCCTCCAGGGGATCTTCCCAACCCAGGGATTGAACCCAGGTCTCCCAAATTGCAGGCAGATTCTTTACCATCTGAGCCACCAGGGAAGCCCAAGAATACTGGAGTGGGTAGCCTATACCTTCTCCAGGGGAATTTCCCAACCCAGGAATCGACCGGGGTCTCCTGCATTGCAGGCGGATCCTTTACCAGCTGAGCTACTAGTGAAGCCTGGCCAACCTTAGTAGGAGAACATAATTTTTTTTTCTTTTCTTTTCTTTTTTTTTTGGTCACATGACATGGCTTATAGAATCTTAGTTCCCAAACCAGAAATTGAACCCGTGCCCTCAGCAGTGAAAGTGCAGAGTCCTAACCACTGGACCATAGGGAATTCTCCCTTCTTTCTTTCCATACCAAACTGTAGGACTAATAGAGAGTTAAGGGGAATAAAAAAAACAAACATGCACAGTATCCACTTCCACAGACCTGTCTTTCTGACATCTTTGTGGCTGTAGCTGGTGATCCACATCACTCTTTCCCATAACTTACCTAGAGGTTGAGAGGAAAAGGGGTGGGGAAAAATTAGCATTTATAGAGCACTAACTGGCTATCAGGTACTACAGTGTCTTAACCTAGTTGCCACAGCAACCGTGCAAGAAAGATACTATTACTTTCATTTTTTTCAGAGAAGGAAGGATAAGAATTACCTAAGGTTATCAAGGCACAGAAGCGGGAATTTGAATATTGGTCTCTGACTTCAGATTTGGGGCTCTTTTCACCGTTTCTACTACTTTATTGACCCGTGGAAAAAACAAAGCCCAACTGTGGAACTAGTTCTGGAGACTTGGTGCAGGCTGTCTGCCTCCCTGGGGCTGGCCTTCCACAAGGATACACACTGAATTGCCCAGTGAGGAAAAAAGCTAGCAGACTTTCAGGTGCGGGGCTTACAGTTTCTCATGGGCAGTTTTGAAACAAACTCCAAGTCTTTGCTGTCATGCTCACTAAAGATGTAAAGCAGGACAAGAGCATGGGAATCAAAGACAAATCCTGAGCAAAGTTTTGAAGAACTTTTTTTTTTTCAAGCTGTTCTGTTCTATAGCCTAAGTAGTCAACTCCTCCCAATTTAGCCTCACATGATCACCTATGTTCTCTAAAGAAAGAAAGAAAAGAGTGTTCTTTCCAGTAACTTTACACTAGGAGAAATACACGATGGTCTTACCTCAGACTTCACATCAGCAATTGTGCATCACTTCGGGTCGTATCCCAGGCTAAGGAATGTGACTCACTCCCTTTGGTTTTCCGGGATACACCCTAACAAAGGACTTGTCTTCTCAGGTTTCAGTGATAAAGATGTTATGGATATTCATAACTTAAATTCATAGAGTATGCCAACTCACAACTCAGTGAAGTTAACAGGTTTTTTTTTTTTAGATTTTAGTTGAAGTGGTGAAGATATTTTATTGATTTATGCTTGCTACACCTTTACACATTCAAAGACAATCATTTATGCTTCCTCTAAATCTTCTTTACGCCTGGGCAATGACTTCCTTTAATGGACTTTTTATATTTTTGACTATGTAAATAATAGATATTCAAAGGTCAAGTAATAAAAATTCTAATATAAAATGATATAAAATAGAATGTTGGTTTAATTATTAAAGTGAACACTTTAACAAGAAATTATACCTTAGAAGTTTAATCTTGGCACCCCAATTTTTAACATAAAATTTTATATACAATTTTATATAAAGTATTTAAAAATGTTTTATTGTGCTATCCTAAAGTCTGGGCTTCCCTGGTGACGCAAATGGTAAAGAATCTGCCTACAATGCAGGAGATGTGGGTTCAATCCCTGGGTCAGGAACAGTCCCTGGAGAAGGAAATGGTTACCCATTCCAATATTCCTGACTGGACAATTCTGTGGACAGAGAAGCCTGGTGGACTACAGCTTATGGGGTCACAAGGAGTTACACGACTGAGCGACTAACAATTTTTCACAAAGTCTAGCAAGAAAAGAAAGAGAGAGAGAGAGAAAGTGTACATGTATTATGTTATGAATATGTTCAGTTGAGGAGAAGGAAATGGCAACCCATTCCAGTGTTCTTGCCTGGAGAATCCCATGGACAGAGGAGCCTGGTGGGCTGCCATCTATGGGGTCGCACAGAGTTGGACACAACTGAAGTGACTTAGCAGCAGCAGCAGCGTGCTCAATTGAAAGTGTCTTTCTGACCCACAGATGGAAATGTATGCAGTGGATATTCAGGTCTGGAACTTAGGAGGAAGTTTTGGGCTATAAGTATACTTTTGAAATTTATCAGTATATAGATAGCAATTGGAGCTATAAGAATGGATAGGATCATCCAGTAAAAGTACATAGAGTAAGAAGAGGATAAAGTCTAGAACTGAACCCAGAAAATCCTCTACATTTGAAACTCAGGACTATTCAGATGTCTAAAGCCATCCAAATACTTCTACCATCTCCAGGCTGACTCCAGTTGGGATTCTGTCTTCTTCTACCTTTCAGGTAAATTGTAAACCAGAAAAGAGGCTTCACTGACATTTCAGATCATGTTGGATTTTTTTCCACACCAATTTGAAAGCTGCATCATGGGAGAATTGACATTTTAAGAAATGGCATGGGAGAACTCACATTTGAAGTTAGGATGTAGGAGCAGTCAACAGATACAAACCCAAAGATAATTCAGTTATTAGAATTATCATAGCAGGACTTTTAATCAACTATTGTAATATGTTAAAGAAATTGTATCAAAATATGAATATAATAGGTAAAGAGACAAACTATTTTAGGAGAACAATTTAAACAATAAAAAATTGAGAATATAAAACTGAAAAATATAATATCTATGACACTGGTGCTTAAGCTTAAGAATAGCATTTAAATACTGCAGAGGAAAGGATCCGTGAATGGGAAGAAAGCGCAATAGCAATTACTGAAATAGGAGGAAAGAGAAAAAGAAAAATGAATAGATTATTAATAAGCATGGAATGAAATCAAGTTTCTAATGTACATATAATTTTTTTAAACAGTCACTCCCCATTCTTTCCTCTCCTCGGCCCCTGGAAACTATGCCTTCTTTATTTTTTATTTTGTTATTTTTTGGCCACACTAAATGGCATGTGGAACTTCCCTAACCAGGGATTGAACCTGTGTCCCCTGCAGTGGAAGCATGGAGTCTTAACCACTGGACCAGCAGGGAAGCTCATATCCATGTAATTTGAGTATGAGGGGGAGAGAAATAAGCAGACAGAAAAAAATACTTTAAGAAATAATAACTGAAACTCTCCAAATCTGATGGAAACATGAACCCATGGATCCAAGATATTCAACAAGCCCCATGCAAGATAAATATAGAGAAAACTTCTCCTAAATATATGATGCCCAAACTGGTGAAACATAAAGAGAAAGAGAACACTTTAAAAGCAACCAGAAAAATAAGATATACATACCAGGAACAATGATATGAATGATAGCTGATTTCTTATCAGAAACTATACAAGACAAAAAACATCTTAGAAGACAATGCAATACCATCTTTAAAGGAAATAAAACTGTCATCACTGAATTCTATATCCAACTAAAAGATTCTTCAAAAATGAAGGTAAAGTAGGGACATTTTCAGATGAAAGAAGACAGACAGAATTTGCTGCAAGTAAATTTATACTATTCAATACATTATATGCTAAAGAAAAAAATCTCAGACTAAAAAGAAATTTATCAGATAGCAACTGGGATATACAGAAAGTAAAAAATAGTGAGGAAAGGTAATGAGCTCCCAGTTTCCTGTCCAACATGTAAGGAACTTTAAGAAGTCACTACTCTCTCTGATGCTGGGAGGGATTGGGGGCAGGAGGAGAAGGGGACGACAAAGGATGAGATGGCTGGATGGCATCCCGAACTCTATGGACATGAGTCTGAGTGAACTCCAGGAGTTGGTGATGGACAGGGAGGCCTGGCGTGCTGCGATTCATGGGGTCGCAGAGTCGGACACGACTGAGCGACTGAACTGAACTGAACTCTGTCCTAACAGGGAAAAGCTGAACAAACTAGAAAATCAACAATTCTTAGACCTCTCTGTCGGAGAAGTGAGGTCAAAGGTCAAACTGTTGCCCTTCAAATTGAAGAAAGAAGTGAACAGAAAGCCACAACTTATTGCAGCAGAAACTTACAAGTAGAAACTTTTGTGGGAACTACTGCCTGGGTAGAAAAACCTCAACTGTAATTAACAAATTGCTGCAGGCTGAGTGTGGACAACTCTGAGAATTCTCAACGAAAGGTAAAATTTGAAACTAAAAATGCGAAAGGCATCTATTTGGTTTTTAGGACAAAATAACTCAAAGAAGCACAGAAAGCCAGTTATTGAAAAAATTCCCCAACAAATTTTAGCCACAGTCCCTGTCTTCAGCTTGGACTAGAAAACAGTAAACTACAGACAAAACAAAACCTGCCCTTTTGAAGAAATCTTATTTAAAGAACAGAAAAGAGGAAAATAAAATAGTCTTTGAAATGTGGCAGCTGGTTTTTAGGGAGCCCTGGAAGCTTGCCTTAATCATTCTGGTGAATGGAATACATGTGGTCATTGGAAGATGGCCATATTGTTTCTTGTCAGTAACGATCTTCATATGAAGAGAGGATGCTGGCCTGGGCACTGTTTGATGTCACTTGGGCAATCTGAGATATCAAGGTCAAGTAGCCTCAAGTCTTTCATTCCATATCTTCACTGAATCTCCCCCATATAAGTTTCTTGTCACTGGACGATGAGTGAATGATGGACTCATCAGGGTAGAAAGACATTACACTGATGGAGCCAGCATGGTGGGACAGCTCTCACAAAATACTCCTGTTTCTGAAATCCTGCACAAACATAAACATGTTGACTGAGCCAGCTGCTATTATGCTTCTATCAGATGATCAAGACCATCTCAGAAGATTCTTTTGAAAGTGGCGCCCATTTTCTTGAAATACCTTATCATTTACTTATCACCCTCCAAGATTAAATGTTTGTAAATCTAACAAAATATATACAAGATCTTCATAAGGAAAACTACAAAAGTCTGATAAAATCAAAGACCTGAATAAGTGGAGAGATATTCTGTGTTCATGAATAGGAAAACAGCACTATCAAGATGTCAGTTCTTCCCAGCTTGATCTATTGATTCAGTGCAATCCCAATCAAAATCCTAGCACATTACTTAATAGATATTGGCAGACAAACTGATTTTACAGTTTACATAGAGAGGTAGAAGACCTAGAATAGCCAAAACAATACTAAAAGAGAAGAAAACAGTTGGAAGATTGATATTACCCAGCTTTAAGACTTACAACAGTAATCTTGTGTGATGTTGACAATAGAAAACAGATAAATGGGATACAATTGAGAGCCTAGAAATCACTTTCCACAGATATAGTCAACTGTTCTTTGACAGAGGAGAAAAAGCAATCAGTTCAGTCAGTTCAGTTCAGTCGCTCAGTCATGTCCGACTCTTTGTGACCCCATGAATTGCAGCACACCAGGCCTCCCTGTCCATCACCAACTCCCGGAGATCACACAAACTCATGTCCATAGAGTTGGTGATGCCATCCAGCCATCTCATCCTCTGTCGTCCCCTTCTCCTCCTGCCCCCA